>NC_042624.1:127038772-127311272 GCF_901001135.1 Rhinatrema bivittatum | reverse complement strand
GCAGGAGGAGCATTTTCTGTCCTTTTTTTTTCTCAGGTATGGGGGGATTACCCAGTAATAGTTCTTAGAATTCTCCTTTATGGGGTGACGTTCAGGTTGCACATCTAGTTGTGCGCGCAGGGTTAGAAGAGAAAAGCCCCTTTCAGTTTCCCGGTTGATAACGTGGTCCAACCCTCGGCACGTTAACTTACAGGTGCAAACTTCCTGAAAATGCAGACATAGTTATGACAGCGATAAAGGGCAAGGAGAGTTTTCTTTCTCCCTCCCCCAACAAAACTTTTTCCCCTCCTTACCGTAGTTAAGGTGTATGGGGGGGGAGGGGTCAATATTCGAAGTCGCTATTCCTGCAGGTGAGAGGATGTTTTCACCCATGCAAATGACGTTGAATGCCGTCTCCCTTTGTACCAGCAGCAGACAGAAGGACAATCATGGTGCAAGATATTAAATCTGCTTCTTTTCTACGGTGCAGACCCTTCACATCCAGCACAGAGCAAACAGCGAGATACTGGATCTCACATGGGGACAACATACCAACTGCAGATCCGAAGCATGCCAAACGGGAGAATACCAGGGATTCTGGAGCCCGTGGTCAGAGAGCATCCACGTGATGGTGGCAGCTGGCACTGGTGAGTGTGCAGCCCAGTAGGGCAGGGACACTGATACAAGCGATGGTGCCAGCTGGCACTGGTGAGTGTGCAGCCCCGGCAGGGCAGGGACACTGGTACAAGTGATGGTGCCAGCTGGCACTGGTGAGTGTGCAGCCACGGGCAGGGCAGGGACCACTGGGTACAAGCGAGGTGCCAGCTGGCACTGTTGAGTTGCAGCCACGGCAGGGGCAACTGGTACAAGCGATGGTGCCAGCTGGCACTGGTGAGTGTGCAGCCCACGCAGGGCAGGGACACTGGTATACAAGCGATGGGTTGCCAGCTGGCACTGGTGAGTGTGCAGCCACGGCAGGGCAGGGACACTGGTACAAGCGATGGTGCCAGCTGGGCACTGGGTGAGTGTGCAGCCCCGGCAGGGCAGGGGACAACTGGTACAAGCGACGGTGCCAGCTGGCACTGGTGAGTGTGCAGCCCCCGGCAGGGCAGGGACACTGGTACAAGTGACGGTGCCAGCTGGCACTGGTGAGTGTGTGCAGCCACGGCAGGGACACTGGTACAAGCGACGGTGGCCAGCTGGCACTGGTGAGTGTGCAGGCCACGGGCAGGGCAGGGACACTGATACAAGCGACTGGTGCCAGCTGGCACTGGTGAGTGTGCAGCCCTGGCAGGGCAGGGACACTGGTACAAGCGACGGTTGCCAGCTGCACTGGTGGGGCAGGGACATTGGTACAAGCGATGGTGCCAGCTGGCACTGGTGGGGCAGGGACACTGGTACAAGGATGGTGCCAGCTGGCACTGGTGAGTGTGCAGCCACGGCAGGGCAGGGACACTGATACAAGCGATGGTGCCAGCTGGCACTGGTGGGGCAGGGACACTGGTACAAGCGATGGTGCCAGCTGGCACTGGTGAGTGTGCAGCCACGGCAGGGCAGGGGACACTGATACAAGCAGTCCATCTCCACTTCTGCCACTACAGCTCCTCTCTGCTTTTCCCAGGCTTCCATGCATTAACCTCCTTTTCTAATGTTGCTTCTCCCTCCACCGCACCCTCCTCCTCTCTTTCTTGTGCATTTTCCTTTCAGGTAGTTGGACACCCCTTCTCCTGCTTCTCCTCTAGGGTATAAATATGTAGTCTCATGCCACCTGCTGTTGATGCTGCTCCTGCCTTTCTCGATGATCTGTAGTCAGGCATTCTCCCTTCTTTTCTGTGCTGCTCACGCCTCTCCCCCACCCCACACATCCATTTCTCACCCCAGCATGTACTGCACTATTGGGTTAGTGCACCACAATGCTTGATTGTTAGGAACCTTCGTTTTTAGTTTGTATTTAATTTTACTCAAGAATTTAGCAATATTATTTAATTAAGAAAAAAAAAAAACCAGGAGAAAATGGAAAAAATTACTAATAAAATGTTCTTGCTGTATTAAACATTGATAAATTGCAGGGAAAAATAAAAACTGAAAACGAAGATACCTAATGGCTTTATAATTTGCACTGAATCTTAACTATGTGGCCCCAGGCAGGGATGTCTCCCCCTCTGCGGCTTTCTGAGGGGACTGACCCTGTGAACCCACAAACAGATGAGAAATAACAGCCCTGCCTGTAGTGCAGCAGGGACCAGGACTGCAGTCAGAAGCTGTGCCTGAATGGTTAAATAAACCAGTTTTACACTTAGAATAATAAATTCTAAACCGTGCACAACTTTCTATTTACTGCTATCTTGGGTGAGCTCACTGTAACCACTAGGGTGTATCATCGCACTCATCACTGGGCCCAATAATGCACATGCATTAAGAGTTAGAGTTGTCCTCTGGTCCTCTGCTGGCACGTGCTGTGATGCTTAATGTTCCTTAACCTGTGGGGGTTAGTGCCACGTCATGTCCCCGTGGCTTCAATAGCGATGCACTACACAGGTTCAACTTGAGTGAGCAAAGAGGGACTACTCCCACGCCAGGCTTACGGTGATGGGGACTAGGACACAATTTAGGTTCAGTTGTAATCCACAGGCTTACATTTGCTGCAGACAAATAACTTAGCTGTAAGGTAGTGCTGAATGTCGCGGTACTGAATTTGCAGCTTCCTAGTACTCAAAATCTTTTTGCCTGTGTGTGTGTCCTGAGGAAAAGGTATTCAAGCCCCCAGGATACTGACTGCAGGATCCTTTATCCCATGCAAGCACTGTGCACAGCGAGCAGATCTCCTGTGTCCCTGCAGGAAGGAAGGGAGCATCCTCAGTGAGGGGGCTTACATTAGCATTACATGAAAGGATAAATAACTCTGCTTTATTACCTATTCAAGAAGAGCCTATCATGGGAGACAACTTCCATCCCCCATCCCCCTTTCACGTTTAATGCCCTCCTCTGCCACTTTTTCTACTTCTGCTATGTCTCTTATGAGTTGCTGTGACCAGAGCTGCACACAGTCCTCAAGGTGCAGTCACATTGTGCACCTCTACCATGGCATTACGATAGTCTCAGTTTTATTCTTTCTTCCATCTGAATAATTCCCTTGCTTAATATCCCAGTGAACACCAATTTAATGATGGTTGAAAAGGATTAGTAAGCATAGCTTTGGAAATCTTCTGACTTAAAGTTTGGAGAAAGGTGAAATAGTGGGATAAATTCTTTAGAGTTTTTGTATGTCTGAGATAATAAGCAAGCCAGAGGTAGTTAATGCTAGTGTCTGTCTAGAACAAGGGGGAAAGCCGACAGTCACTCAGCAGTGCATGGTTCAGAGAAATGTATCCTTGAAGGACACTAATGAAACAGGGAGAGTTAGGGAATCCCAACAGAGAGGTTCCAATAAAAGCAAACATAGTCCATATGCCTATATGTAAAAAATCAACAAAGCTAATGATTTCCAAATTATCCCTAACAACTGAAAAGCACGTTATTAATACAAACAAAAACACACTTTCAAATGTCTGTATGCCAATGCCAGAAGTCTAAGAAGTAAGATGGGAGAGTTAGAGTGTATAGCAGGTAAATGATGAGATTGACATAATTGGCATCACAGAGACTTGGTGGAAGGAGGATAACCAATGGGACAGTGCTATATCAGGGTACAAATTATATCGCAATGATAGGGAGGATCAACTTAGTGGGGGTGTGGCACTTTATGTCCGGGAGGGTATAGAGTCCAAGAGGATAAAGATCATACAAGAGACTAAATGCTCAGTAGAATCTATATGGGTAGAAATCCCATGTTTGGGTAAGAGTATAGTGATAGGAGTATACTACCATCCACCTGGACAAAATGGTCAGACAGATGATGAAATGCTAAGAGAAATCAGGAAAGCTAACCAATGTGGCAGAGCAGTAATAATGGGAGATTTCAATTACCCCCAATATAGACTGGGTAAATGTGACATCAGGACATGCTAGAGACAAAAAATTCCTGGATGGAATCAATGACTGCTTCATGGAGCAATTGGTTCAGGAACCAACAAGAGAGGGAGCTATTTTAAGCTTAATTCTTAGCGGAGCACAGGATTTGGTGAGAGAAGTAACGGTGGTGGGGCCACTTGGCAACAGTGATCATAACATGATCAAATTTAAACTAATAACTGGAAGGGGGACAATAAGTAAATCTGCAACTCTAACACTAAACTTTCAAAAGGGAAACTTTGATAAAATGAGGAAAATAGTTAGAAAAAACTGAAAGGTGCAGCTGCAAAGGTTAAAAGTGTTCAACAGGCTTGGACATTGTTTAAAAATACAATCCTAGAGGCACAGTCCATATGTATTCCATGCATTAAGAAAGGTGGAAAGAAGGTAAAACGATTACCGTCATGGTTAAAAGGTGAGGTGAAAGAGGCTATTTTAGCCAAAAAATTATCCTTCAAAAATTGGAAGAAGGCTCCATCTGAAGAAAATAGGATAAAGCATAAGCATTGTCAAGTTAAGTATAAAAAGATGATAAGACAGGGAAGAGAGAATTTGAAATGAAGTTGGCCATAGAGGCAAAAACTCATAATAAAAACTTTTTACATATATCAGAAGCAAGAAACCTGTGAGAAACCTCGGTTGGACCCTTAATGACCGAGGATTAAAAAGGCTCTTAGGGACGATAAGGCCATTGCAGAAAGACTAAATTAATTCTTTATTTCATGGTGATTACTACTGAGGATGTTAGGGAGATACCAGTTCCATAGATGGTTTTCAAGGGTGATGAGTCAGATGAACTGAACCGAATCATGGTGAACCTGGAAGATGTAGTAGGCCAGATTGACAAACTAAAGAGTAGCAAATCACCTGGACCAGATGGTATGCATCCTAGGGTACGGAAGGAACTAAAAAATGAAATTTCTGACCTATTAGTTAAAATTTGTAACCTATCATTAAAATCATCCATTGTACCTGAAGACTGGAGAGTGGCCAATGTAACCCCAATATTTAAAAAGGGCTCCAGGGGCGATCTGGGAAACTATAGACCAGTGAGCCTGACTTCAGTACCGGGAAAATAGTGGTAACTATTCTAAAGATCAAAATCACAGAACATATAGAAAGACATGGTTTAATAGAAAAACAGTCAGCATAGATTTACCCAAGGGAAGTGTTGCCTGACAAATCTGCTTTTGAAGGGGTTAATAAACATGTGGATAAATGTGAACCGGTAACATAAGAACATAAGAAAATGCCATACTGGGTCAGACCAAGGGTCCATCAAGCCCAGCATCCTGTTTCCAACAGTGGCCAATCCAGGCCATAAGACCTGGCAAGTACCCAAAAACTAAGTCTATTCCATGTTACCATTGCTAATGGCAGTGGCTATTCTCTAAGTGAACTTAATAGCAGGTAATGGACTTCTCCTCCAAGAACTCATCCAATCCTTTTTTAAACACCGCTATACTAACTGCACTAACCACATCCTCTGGCAACAAATTCCAGAGTTTAATTGTGCGTTGATTAAAAAGAACTTTCTCCGATTAGTTTTAAATGTGCCCCATGCTAACTTCATGGAGTGCCCCCTAGTCTTTCTACTATCCAAAAGAGTAAATAACCGATTCACATCTACCTGTTCTAGACCTCTCATAATTTTAAACATCTCTATCATATCCCCCTCAGCCGTCTCTTCTCCAAGCTGAAAAGTCCTAACCTCTTTAGTCTTTCCTCATAGGGGAGCTGTTCCATTCCCCTTATCATTTTGGTTGCCCTTCTCTGTACCTTCTCCATCGCAATTATATCTTTTTGAGATGCGGCGACCAGAATTGTACACAGTATTCAAGGTGCGGTCTCACCATGGAGCGATACAGAGGCATTATGACATTTTCCGTTTTATTCACCATTCCCTTTCTAATAATTCCCAACATTCTGTTTGCTTTTTTGACTGCCGCAGCACACTGCACCGACGATTTCAATGTGTTATCCACTATGACACCTAGATCTCTTTCTTGGGTTGTAGACCTAATATGGAACCCAACATTGTGTAATTATAGCATGGGTTATTTTTCCCTATAAGCATCACCTTGCACTTATCCACATTAAATTTCATCTGCCATTTGGATGCCCAATTTTCCAGTCTCACAAGGTCTTCCTGCAATTTATCACAATCTGCTTGTGATTTAACTACTCTGAACAATTTTGTGTCATCTGCAAATTTGATTATCTCACTCGTATTTCTTTCCAGATCATTTATAAAATTATTGAAAAGTAAGGGTCCCATACAGATCCCTGAGGCACTCCATTGTCCACTCCCTTCCACTGAGAAAATTGTCCATTTAATCCTACTCTGTTTCCTGTCTTTTAGCCAGTTTGCAATCCACGAAAGGACATTGCCACTATCCCATGACTTTTTACTTTTCCTAGAAGCCTTGGGCATCTACCTTGTGGGAACGCAAGGACCACATTTTGCCCCATTATGGACTTATTTAAATCCGTTTTCGATGACCCTGCCCGAACTGCCGTAGCCGGTTCTGCTTTGGTTAAATTGAAGCAAGGCAACAGATCATTGGCTGAATTTGCCATAGAGTTCAAAACTCTTGTGGCAGAACTCTGCTGGGACCCCAAATGTCTCAAGACTCTCTTTTTCAGAGGCCTGGATAACCATTTAAAGGATGAGCTGGCTGCTCGCGAAACACCTGACTCGCTGGACAAATTAGTAGCCTTGGCCACTCGGATTGATCACCGGCTCTGGGAAAAGGTGAAGGAACTCCAGCCTAAGGTGTTTCCTGGGTTGAAACAGGCTAGTGCTATACCTGCACCTAGGATGGTTCCAGGTAATCTCTGCTGCTAATAAAGATGAACCGATGCAACCTGGTCATGGACATTTGACTTCCAAAGAGAGAAGACTTCGGAAGAGCCGTGGCCTTTGCATGTACTGTGGTCAGCCCGGCCACGATGTCTCTACATGCTCCATTCGTCCGGAAAATGGATGGGCCTAAGTCCTGCAGGAGGACTGTTCTTAGGCCTCACTACGCCCTCTCCTCCACTCTCTCTCCCAGTCTTCTTGACCTACGGACCAGCCACGGTTCAGACTCCTGTCCTGGTGGATTCAGGGGCAGGAGGCAACTTCATTCTCAGACATCTAGTGGAATATTTGAGGATTCCTCTCATCAAGTTGAAAGATCCACTACTGTTATCCTCCATTCATGGAGAGCCCTTACCAGGCGACGTGACTTGCCAAACCGTGCCAGTTACTCTCCGCACCGGAGCTCTCCATATGGAATCGCTCTCCTTCTTTGTACTGGAAAGGGCCATGCACCCTATTGTCCTGGAGTTACCCTGGTTGCAAGTGCACCAACCCCAATTTGACTGGGCATCCTTGGATCTCTCCCGCTGGGGCCCAGAATGTCACGGGAGGTGCCTTAAGGAAATCTCGCCTATCATTCGCATGCCTACAACTCCAGTGATGCCAGGACTGCCGCCCCAATATGCATCCTTCGGGGATGTATTTTCCAAAGAAGCGGCTGATATTCTTCCTCCACATAGGCCCTATGACTGTGCCATAAGACCAAAGCCCAATGCTGAGCCACCGAAAGGACGGGTGTACCCTCTCTCAGCCATTGTGAATAAAACAATGTCAGAATATATTGAAGAAAATCTCCAGAAGGGTTTTATCCGACCATCAAAGTCACCAGCCGGCGCAGGCTTTTTCTTTGTGGGGAAGAAGGACAGTACCCTACGTCCATGTATCGATTACCGAGGTTTAAATGAAATCACAATCAAAGACCATTACCCCTTGCCATTAATCTCGGAGCTGTTTGACTGGCTGCAAGGGGCCAAGATATTTTCAAAGCTTGACCTGAAGGGGCCTACAACCTCATTCGCATTTGGAGTGGCGATGAATGGAAAACGGCCTTCAACATGCGAGACGGCCACTTCGAGTATCTAGTAATGCCGTTCGGGTTGTGCTTTGCACCCACCATTTTCCAAAATATGATGAACGACATCTTGCGGGTCCTGCTGTACAAAAATGTTGTGGTCTACATGGACGACATACTAATCTTCTCCCAGGATTTGGACACCCACATTGCAGATGTCAAGCAAGTACTCCACCGTCTTTGCGAACACCGGCTGTACGCCAAACTCTCTAAGTGTGAATTTCACAAAGACTCAATGCTTTTTCTAGGCTACATCGTGTCAAAAGAAGGCTTCCAATGGACCCTCACAAACTTGAAAGTATCAAGAACTGGGCCCAACCTACCAGCCTGAAGGCTTTAAGGAGATTCTTGGGGTCACCAACTATTATCGAAGCTTTATAAGAACTATTCTTCTTTAACTGTACCCTTGAATGCGATGACCCGCAAGGATGCCAACGCTTCACAATGGTCAGCGGAGGCCATTTCCGCGTTCGAGAAATTGAAGACTGCCTTCTCCACAGAACCGTGCTTGTGGCATCCAGACCCAAACAAGCCCTTTATCATCGAAGTTGATGCTTCAGATGTGGGTGTAGGGGCTGTGTTGAGCCAAACAGGAGACTTGAAAGCCTTAAGTCCCTGTACTTTCTTCTCACGAAGATTTTCTCCAGCTGAGAAAAACTATGGGATCGGCGATAAAAGAGCTCTTGGCAATAAAGCTTGCATTCGAGGAATGGCAGCCTTGGCTCGAAGGCGCTCAACATCAAATAACCGTATTCACGGATCATAAAAATCTAGAGTATCTCCGCCACGCACAACGTCTGAATTACGGACAGGCCAGATGGTCCTTATTTTTTAATCATTTTGATTTTGTGTTGAAGTACCGCCCTGGAGATAGAAACACCAGAACAGATGCGCTGTCACGCTCCTTTCATTCAGAGGATGTACCTGATGAGCCACAGCACATAATTGACCCGAAGAAGATCCTCTTGGCATCCACTCAGTCTGTACCCGCTGGTAAAACTATCGTTCCTAAAAGACTCAGAAGAAAGTGCTCTTTTGGGCGCACGATTCCAAGCTGGTTGGCCATCCTGGCCAACGTCGTACCCTGCTCAAGATACAGAAGCTGTATTGGTGGCCTACCATCTGAAAATTGATCATGAGTTTTAATGTAATTTTTTCTCTATTATAATTTTTTCTCTATTATAATTTAATGGTATTTAATTCAGTTGGGGGGTTATTATTTTACAGTAATTTTTATTTTGAAAAATGTATTGTGAACCGTTTCGGTCATTTCTTGTATCTGGTGAAACGGTATACAAATGTTTTAAATAAATAAATAAATAAATAAATAAAAAGGATACCTATTCCTTCGTGCATCCTGCACCAATTGTGCTAAGAACAAACCCACTTCTGGACAACCATGGGGTCAGATGCAACCACTGCCAGTTCCGGAACAGCCCTGGTCGCACATCGCTACTGACTTTGTAGTCGATTTACCTACTTCCGGAGGAATGAATACCATCTGGGTGATAATGGATCAATTTAGCAAGATGGCACACTTCGTGGCACTCCCTGGCATACCTTCAGCCTTGGAGCTTGCAAAGCTCTTCATAAAGCACATATTCTGCCTCCACGGACTACCTTCTCACATCGTATCCGACCGTGGGTCCCAATTCACGGCATGATTCTGGAGGGCCTTGTGCAAATTGTTTGACATCTCTCTAGACTATACCTCAGCCTATCATCTGCAATCGAATGGCCAGATGGAGCGGATGAATCGAACAATGAAGCAGTTTATTCGAGCTTATGTCACATCCTGACAGAATAACTGGGCTGAATTGCTTCCATGGGCTGAATTCGCCATCAACTCTCATCCAGCAACATCTACTGGATTGTCACCTTTTGAAGTGGTTTTGGACGTTCCCCAACACCGCCACTTCCACTGAAGCTCTCAATGATGTCCCCAGCAGCTCAATCCACTGCTGATGATATCCATAATCTGTGGGTTCAGACAAAGGACATGCTAATCAAAGCAAGTGACCGTGCTAAGAAGTACTATGATGCGCACCATTCGCAAGCTCCAGTCTTCAAGCCAGGAGACAAGGTCTGGTTGTCAACCAAGCACCTCAGATTTAAACTACCCTCCTCTCAGTTTGCTCCTTGCTACGTGGGACCATTTCCAGTCCTTCAACGTATTGGCAAAGTCACTTCCGTCTGAAGCTACCACCTGGTCTCAACATCCATAATGCTGTCCACGTTTCACTTCTGAAACCACTCATACTCAGTGAATTTACTTCCAATCTCAAGACCCACCTGTCATCAATGCAAAGACGACTTAGAGTTCAAAGTCAAAGAGATTCTGGATGTTCGAAAAAGAGGCAATATTTTTGAATATATTCTATCTTGGGAAGCTTTCGGCCCCAAAGAAAACTCTTGGGAGCCTCAGACCAATATCCTGGACAAAGAGATGCTTCGTCAGTTCCACATCGCGCATCCTTCAAAACCCAAGCCTGGTACCCGAAGAGGAGATCGCCCTTTGAAGGGGGGTACTGTTGCGACCGTCGCTGCCCGACGTCTCCACTCTGCCCACCTTACCTCTTTGGTGACTCTCTCTTTGGTTGATGGAAGTTTGGCTGCCGCGGCGTCATTTTGCCAACCTCCTCCGGCGTCCCCGGACTGGCTAGACGCTGCCTTCTGCAATGTTCTCCTGAGGTCTAAGGGCACGCGCGACGCGGACCCTATTCAAGTACCAGCTGTGGCGTGAACGTCAAGGGCGTCCCCCTGAGATGACGTCACCATCGCCAGATATTTAAGGTCTCTTGTTTTGCTAGCTAATCGAGTTAGCAAAGGGTTTCCTACCTAGCTGCCTCCAGGTATCGCTGTGGATGGGATTTCGCTCTCTGCTTACCTTGCTACTCTGCCTCCTCGGACTTTTCCAGGGGTACCCGCTCCTCGGGGCCTTGCTCTCTTTATTGCTTTTCAGATCGCAATCTGGAACCGGTAACTCGCTCCTCAAGGGCCCACGTTCCTGGACCTGCTACTGAATACCACTTCTGCCAGGAACTCACCGCTGCCTACCACACCAGTGAGTTACCATCTCTCACTGAGCTTTCCCTGAACCAGGTACTACTCGCTCCTCGAGGGCCTACTTCATTCCAGCTCCTGGGCTGTTCTAAGAGACTATTGTGTGAGTGTTACCATCAAGGTTCTGTTCCTGAACTCTGCATACCCTGCCTACTCACTATATTCACTTTCTCTACAAGCTCAGTTAACCAGGATCGCTGTTCCAGTATCTGAGGGACTACAGCCCAGCCGGGCACTTCCAGCTCACTACTGCCTCCTCTGGTGGTTCCATATACTGTCTAATAAAAGAACTAGTGTGTGTCTGTCTCCATACTCTGAGCCTGACCGGTGGTCCCTCTCGGGATCTTCCCCCAGGGGCATGGTCATCTGCCACCAGCCCAAGGATCCACCCACAATTATCACAAATAATAACCAACCGCATCTCAAAAAAGATATAATTGCGATGGAGAAGGTACAGAGAAGGGTGACCAAAATGATAAAGGGGATGGAACAGCTTCCCCTATGAGGAAAGACTAAAGAGGTTAGGGCTGTTCAGCTTGGAGAAGAGACGACTGAGGGGAGATATGATAGAGGTCTTTAAGATCATGAGAGGTCTAGAACGGTAGAGTGTGAATCTGTTATTTACTCTTTCGGATAATAGAAGGACTAGGGGGCACTCCATGAAGTTAGCATGGGGCACATTTAAACTATCGGAGAAAATTCTTTTCACTCAATGCACAATTAAACTCTGGAATTTGTTGCCAGAGGATGTGGTTAGGTGCAGTTAGTGTAGCTGGGTTTAAAAAAGGTTTGATAAGTTCTTGGAGGAGAAGTCTATTAACTGCTGTTAATCAAGTTTATTTAGGGAATAGCCACTGCTATTAATTATATCATTAGCATGGGATCTTCTTAGTGTTTGGGTAATTGCCAGGTATTTGTGATTTGGATTGGCCACTGTTGGAAACAGGATGCTGGGCTTGATGGACCCTTGTCTGACCCAGTACGGCAATTTCTTATGGTCTTATGTGTGTGTGTAGATACGAGAGGGTTTTTGTGTGTGGATATGTGTGTGTGTGTGTCTATGAGAGAGTGTGCCTGCCGCACGTGTGTGCGTGTGTGAGGGTACTTGTACATGTGTGTGGTGAGAGGTTAAAGTCTGTGCTCCCTCCTCCAATCTATGACAATCTCAGGAGGACTGGAAATCTAAAGTTCCCAGTATGAAGAGTGGGGAGATTTTTTTGCCTTGTTAGTTTTAAATATTTGAGGTGATATATTTGCTGTTTTGAAATATTTTATTAGTGTTTGTACTATTTTAAACATTTTTATACATGTTTTAATTGTCTGAATTTATCAGCAGATTTACATTCTGTTTTATTGGTTTGTTTTAATGTTTGATTCTGTTTGCATTGCTTACAGACTTTGGCTTCCTGTGATTTTCCAGTTCATTTTTTGTCTGCACGTTTCCGTTTATATTTTATCATATCTTTATTCTGTATTTGGTGTTTATCTGTGTTCTGCTTTGTGTGACTGAGGCTTTAGGTATTCTGCCTGCATGTAGTTTCTGTGTAGGGAGGTTTACAACATCCTGGCTTTAATCTGTTTTGGTAATAGGAGGTGTATTGGTGTTTAGGGGCCTGATGTAATATTTGCAGTATGGCTCTTTTCATAGTTGGAGTGCCTGGCACTATTATATGGAAGGCTTCCGATATTGGAATTGCAGTTCAGTTTTATTCCTGGCTTTCTGTGGGCCAAGTCCACCCCCGTGCACGTTACCATAGGCCGAATACCATACGGGATCCAGTAAACCGCCCTGATTACTATGAGAAAGGTCCTTTATTAGTCTGTTAAACTATTATTAGTGAAAGTGGTGTTTTTTTGCAGTGTCTGCCCTTATAATGTATATTTTGTAAGTGATATTTTTACTTCAGAAGATTGTACTTTGAATGTTTATTTTCCATAAGCAATCTGTCTTTATAGGTTGGGGAAGTTAATTAATTTTAAAATGGAAAAGAATGCATAAGTTTTAATTATGTTGGGAGGGGAGGGAAGGGGGAATGAAAGGCTGTAAGGGTTTGTCTGGGTCATTTAATACCCTTGTATCAGCCATAAGAGAGAGAGTGCGTCTCACACACATTCCACCAACCTCTCACACCCCCAGGGGGCAGATCCTGGGGAGGGTGGGAGGCAGACATTAGGGAATGGGGGAGTCCTATTTCTAGGCCCAGGGGGTGGGGTGGGCAAACGCCACCACACTTCGATTAAACATTTCTTCAGTGCCCCTAGTGGGGGACGCGAAATACTGAAAACAAAAAAATAAACAGGCCCAAAAACTGAGTGGTTAGAGCCTTGGGCTTAAAACAAGGAAGCCAGGGTTCAAATCCTATTGCCCTTCCTTGTGACCTTGAGCAAGTCACTTTACCCTCCACTGCCTTCCCCCTGCCCTGGCCCTGGGTTGATTTCACCTGCACCAGGCCATGGAGGGAGGGGGCAGCAGATTGCCTTGAGCCGCCCCTGCTGGCAGCAGCAAATCTTCCGGAGCACCACCAATTTCTGCAGTCGCCCCAGCCTCTGATACGCAGAGCACACGTCAGGGCATTCTGGGCCGCAGCTTGGAAGTAGGCACATGTTTACATATTTTATAACCAGAGCATGCACATACATCAAACATGCAAGCATATATTTAAATCTCTCATTCCAGTCATGGAAACTAACTCTACCTGCAGAAAAAAACAGCTGCAAATATATGCGTGGCCAAAGAGCCAGAATCTGTACTGGCACTGGTTTTGAAAGAAATCTGGCGCGGGTCCCTATATCCATGGGTCTGCCCGCCCTGTGCAATTTCAGAATTGCTTCACTGCTGATCTTTTCAATCCATCAAGGTGAGAAGAAAGCTGCACTTATCTATGTAAACGTCCTCCTGCAGGGCCCGCTCCTCAGCCTGGGAAAGATGAGAGAAGAGGAAGGGCTGTGTGCGAGCTGGAAAGCTAATGTAGCATTATGTGAAGTCTCACAGCCAGGAGCCAGGCATGGGCAGGGCACATACCTTGCATGACCCCATTCCTATAATCCCAAACTTAAGAGAACACATGGAAGAGAAGCTGAGAAAGGTTCACCCTGACAAGTGTCACTAAGCCAGTGGCAATATTTTAATCAAAACCAAAGGAAGGTAGAAATGCAGAACCTGAAAAAGAGATGTTAATCTTCTGCTTTCTCTTCCCCATTAATTGTTTTCTTGTTTTTTCCTCTCTGCTTACTTCTCTTTCCATTCTTCTCATCTTCTCTTCTTTTGGTTTTCCTCTTTTTTTTCTCTCTCTCTTTCTTTTTTGTATTTAGGATGGATTCATTTACAGTGGCAGGAATCTTGTGCTATTCTCAGGATCCTCATGCTGATGAGATGTGCTTTCCCCTCACTATACAGGTAAAACCTTCCCACACCTTCCCGTCCATGTACAGGTAAAACCCTCCCACACCTTCCAGTCCATGTACAGGTAAAACCTTCCCACACCTTCCCGTCCATGTACAGGTAAAACCTTCCCACACCTTCCAGTCCATGTACAGGTAAAACCCTCCCACACCTTCCCATCCATGTACAGGTAAACTCCCTCTCACACCTTCCAGTCCATGTACAGGTAACTCCCCCTCACACTTTCCAGTCCATGTACAGGTAAAACCCTCCCACACCTTCCAGTCCATGTACAGGTAAAACCTCCCACACCTTCCATCCATGTACAGGTAACAAACACTCCCCCCCCCCCACACACACATATACCTTCCATCCATGTACAGGTAAACTCCCCCTCACACCTTCCAGTCCATGTACAGGTAAACTCCCCTCACACTTTCCAGTCCATGTACAGGTAAAACCCTCCCACACCTTCCAGTCCATGTACAGGTAAAACCCTCCCACACCTTCCAGTCCATGTACAGGTAAACTCCCCCTCACACTTTCCAGTCCATGTACAGGTAAAACCCTCCCACACCTTCCAGTCCATGTACAGGTAAAACCCTCCCACACCTTCCAGTCCATGTACAGGTAAAACCCTCCCACACCTTCCAGTCCATGTACAGGTAAACTCCCCCTCACACTTTCCAGTCCATGTACAGGTAAACTCCCCCTCACACTTTCCAGTCCATGTACAGGTAAAACCCTCCCACCACCTTCCAGTCCATGTACAGGTAACAACACTCCCCCCCCCCACACACACACACACATCTCACACACATATACCTTCCTACTCCATGTACAGGTAAACTCCCCCTCACACCTTCCAGTCCATGTACAGGTAAACTCCCCCTCACACCTTCCCGTCCATGTACAGGTAAACTCCCCCTCACACCTTTCCAGTCCATGTACAGGTAAACTCCCTCTCAACACTTTCCAGTCCATGTACAGGTAAACTCCCCTTCACACCTTCCCGTCCATGTACAAGGTAACTTCCCCCACTCACACTTTCCAGTCCATGTACAGGTAAACACCCCCTCACCACCTTCCAGTCCATGTACAGGTAAACTCCCCCTCACACTTTCCAGTCCATGTATACATAACACCACAGATGCACACAACCTTTCCCCTCCCTATACAGGTAAAAAATCCCACACCACCTTAACCTCCATGTACAGGTAAAAGCACTAACATATACCTTCCCCTCCATGTACAAGCAAAATAAAAAAAAAACCATTCCTTACCCTCCGTGTACAGGTAATGATGAAATGCTAAGAGAAACCAGGGAAGCAAACCAATTTGGCAGTGCAATAATAATGGGAGATTTCAATTACCTGAATATTGGCTGGGTAATAGTAACATCAGGACTTGCTAGAGACATAAAGTTCCTGGATGCAATAAATGACTGCTTCATGGAGCAAATTGGTTCAGGGAACCAACAAGAGAGGGAGCTATTTTAGATTTAATTCTTAGTGGAATGCAGGATTTGGTGAGAGGTAACGGTCATGGGGCCACTTGGCAACAGTGATCATAACATGATCAAATGTAAACTAATAACTGGAAGGGGGACAATAAATAAATCTACAGCTCTAACACTAAACTTTCAAAAGGGAAACTTTGATAAAATGAGGGAAATAGTTAGGAAAAAACTGAAAGGTGCAGCTGCAAAGGTTAAAAGTGTTCAACAGGCTTGGACATTGTTTAAAAATACAATCCTAGAGGCGCAGTCCATATGTATTCCACGCATTAAGAAAGGTGGAAGGAAGGCAAAACGATTACCATCATGGTTAAAAGGTGAGGTGAAAGAGGCTATTTTAGCCAAAAAAAAATCCTTCAAAATTGGAAGAAGAATCCTTCTGAAGAAAACAGGAAATGCATAAGCATTACCAAGTTAAGTGTAAAACATTGATAAGACAGGTGTAATGATTTCCAACTGGGAGACCTTTCTGATCCAAGACAGCACCGGAGTTGCCAGACTGGATTTAGGGCTTGGCTACTATGTCCCTGAAGGTCTCATCAATGTACCTCTGTCTGCCTCAGCAATTCCAGGTCTGTCATTCTAGCCTCCAGAGATCAGACTCATTCTCTGAGAGCCAGGAGCTCTTGCACCGGGTACACACATACAATTCTCTCACTGGCAGGTAAAAAAAAATCATTCATGTGACACTCAATGCAAAAGACTGGAAAGCCCCTCTCTTGCTGCTGGACTGCTGCCTTCATCTTAATTTTGTTGAAGTTTCCTAGTTAAGTTTAGGTTACTAAGGAGTAGGAATTAGAGTACTTTAAATTTATAGGTGTATTCACTAATTAATCTGCTAGTGACCTACAAGGGAATAATTAAACTCTCAATAAGGGCTGGTGCAATAGTATAAATTAGAAAAGAGTTTGATAGATTTTTACTGAGAAAGGTTCTCTTGCCTAAAAATCAAGGGTTGAGCTAGGGGTGGGTGGGAGGAAAAGACAGACACTAGAGTTAACTCCCTCTGGCTTGCTTATTATCTCATAAACACATAAACTCTAAAGAATATTTCCCACTAATAAACCTCTCCCCAAGCGTTTTTAAGTCCAAGAATTTCCAAAACTATACTTACCAATCCTCTTCAACTACCATTAATTTAATTTCACTCAAAGAAAATGAGGTGATACATTCATTTGGAGGATGGTATGTAGCCTAGCCATGAAAAGGTATCCCTTTGCCACTTCCTCAAGTCCGATTCCATAATTGCAATAAAGGAATGTAATTTAAAGAAACAAATTCTTTGATCTGACCCAGTACGGGAAAATTTGTGTTTTTATGTTATGTTTATTCAATTATTAAAAACTCATATACACATTTTAAAAATTTTGCAAACACAAATTTTTCAAATCAGATATATAATAACAGTAATAATTAAAACTAGGGATAAAAATATTTCCCTTGTTCTCCATATCTGGAATCTTTGATTTTCAAAGATCCTGAGAATTTCGTGGTTTAGAGTGAAGCAGTGGTAGACAAGCTTTCTCCTCTCTCTCTCATATACGCACAGTGTCGCAGACTCTCTAACACACATGTTCATTCTCTCACACACACTCTAATACTCCCTCTCTCGTACCTGCCAGCAGCCCTGCGGGGTCCTTCCTTGCCCTTCCTTTCTTCCTTCCAGCAGTCCAAGGCAGCTAAGTGGGTGGCCATTGAACATGGGTGCATATTTCAGCAACCATTACTTAGCAGCATAAGTCTTTCTTATCCAGCTAAATAGCGCGCTGAACACACTTTGAATATTGAACTCTATGTTCTCGTTGAGTTGTGTCTTTAATGATTATATATCTGAAATTATCACTGCTGTATACTATTCATAACTTTTGGGTTTGAGAAATGCAATGCGAAGGTCCTTGAAAGTCAGCTTCCCCTTGCAGGAAACTCTGGAATTACATAATAGTGTCCAATTAAAATAGAAACTTGAGATCTGGCCTCAGCCATTACAGGGGTTATACCATAACAATTTATTGCTGAGCGTTTGACATGTCAGAACTGAATTAACTCTAATCCAAAGTTATAATGACAAAAAGAGCTCTATAGTTCTTGGAATGAATCAAAGGCAGGTGTAGGAACTGGTTGCTGGATAGATTTCACTTCTCAGCATGCAGCAGATGGTGTGCAGAATGGAGGAAGGACAACACACGTTATAACCTTCCCTGCATGCAGAGAAATTGCTAACTACTGAAACATTAGAAAAAACTATTAGCATAACGTGCAACAATTTTTTATTGTTATTACACTAGAGATCAGGGCAAAGATGGGGGAAAATGTTAGAATGCTGCGTAAGAATGAGGGATGACTGGTTGACCAGGGCTTGAAGATGGAGGGTAATGTGAGACTGGGGTGAGAAGGGAAAGTGTGAATAAGGATTTGAGTGAGAATGAGAAGATTACTGGGGATTTCAGTGAGGATGGGGGAAGGTGACTGTGAAATCAAATGAGATGGGAGGTGATTGAGGTTTGGAGTGAGGATGATGGTTGACCAGGGATTTAGCATGAAATTGGATAAGGGTCAGGATGGGGGGTGACTGCAGATTAGGGTGACGGTGATGGGTGACCAGGGATTTAGCGTGAACATGGAAGAGGGTGAGGATGGGGGGTGACTGCAGATTAGGGTGAGAGGAGATGGGTGACCAGGGATTTAGCGTGAACATGGAAGAGGGTGAGGATGGGGGTGACTGCAGATTAGGGTGAGGGAAATGGGTGACCAGGGATTTAGCGTGAACATGGAAGAGGGTGAGGATGGGGGGTGACTGCAGACTGAGGTGAGGATGGCGGTTGACCATGGATGAGGATGAGCAGGGATTGCGATGTGACTCACTCTGTCTGGAGTCCATGACGATGTCTGTTTCATTCTGTCTCTAGAAACCTCAGGAAGAAGCTTTGGCCCCCACTTCCCAACCTGCATCGGGTCTTGGATGGGTTCCTAGCTGAGATGCGGAAGCAGTGCCAGGTACTGTGCAGGTCTCTATGCCCTCGCTACCACTTGTGATTATCTTCATATGTTGCAGTGAAGGTAGGGGCCTCCATACAGATAAAGTCTGAAACCTTTCCTTTGGACCAGTTTGAGTCTGGAGGCGTGAGCAAAAGCTCCTCTCTCACATCCTGGCTTACTCCTTCATCCTCCCTTCTCTTCCCCCTATTTTATTTTCTCATTTTTCCCTTCTACCTACAAGGATCCCCCATTTCTACTTTCCTTCTCTTCTCCCTTCCATGTATCTTCCCCTCCTTATGCCAATGATACGCCCAAGGCTGTAATCTCCTGCTATTTCTGGATGAGAAAAGAACTGAGAAACAGGGGGAGGAGGGTGGATCTAAGATAGCTGTGCACTGATGTTTGGCATCTGAGCTCCCTTCCTCGTCTTGCTTTTCTCCCCTGAAAATGTTGCCTTTTTGCTTCATGGGTAAGAGGAAGGCCTACACTTACCTGAGTACATCGGGAGAACCAGCAGATAGTGAACCGATGGATCGCCATCTACTCCGACCGATAAACTTTATTTACCTAAAAAATATATATTCTGTCTCATCCAAAATAATGAACCATGCAGAACACAGATACTACATAAATATTCATTTTAAAAGAAACTCAACATGCTTAACATAAAAACAAGCCTTCTTACTTCATTTCTTATTTATAAATAGAATGAATCTAACAGGGCTCAGAGGGGTGCAAAAGCCTTGTTAAAAAGCTAAGGGGGTCATTTTGTAAAGCTTATCGCACGTGAAAAGTCCCTTTACATGTGTGATAGTTTGCTAGGGGCGGAGTCGGGGCAGGGAGGGGAGGAGTCGGGGCAGCGAGGGGAGGAGTCGGGGCAGCGAGGGACAGGCTCCGTGATGTCTTCACTGGCGGCGATAAGGTAAGCTACGTTATCGTCACCAGTAGCGCACCCAATAGCCCCTCCTTTCACGGTGGCGCTATTGGGTGTGAAACCCGGCAGCGATAACACTGCAGTGGTGCGATGGCTGCCGGCTTTCGCAGACCTGCCTGCCCCCCATTTTCGCTGGATTCACCGTTCTGCGATAGAGTGGTGAATCCAGGCCTAAGTTTTCAATTTCTCTCTGAAAATTTCAGTTCCTTCTCTTCTTTAAGCCATAAATGTGTTCCAGGAGTCAGGACTGACAACAGAGCATGCTCGTTCACAAGTCACCTGTAATCTCAAATTTGTAAATGCTTACGTTCAGATTGTAAGGTATGCCGAGGAAGTAATTATTATGTACAAAGGACTTTAATGCACAGGACTGGGAGCTTTAATAGGGCCCTAGATGCCAACAGAAGCCTGTGCAGATCCTTCATGAAGGGGGAAATATGCGCTCTCTGCTGGCATCCAGTAATCAACCACATGGCTGAAGGGCCTGAACATAACATACAGGGGCAGATATTCAAAAGCCATTTAGACAAATTATCCACAATATTCGGCAACTTATTCTACTAAATTCTAGCTGGATAACTCTTATCTAGGTAGCATTTATCAGGATATGAGAGGGTGTTCCTGGGGCAGGAAGGAGCGGAGCTGGCCGATTAAGCTAACTCTGGCTGTGCTGTAGGTGGGTCAAAAGTTATCTGGATACAGCTATCTGGGAATCTCTAGGTAAAGTTAGCCAGATAGGAGTATTCAGCTAACTGATACCATCATTTATCAAAATGTGTTATGGCAAAACGCATGCAAAAAGTAAAGCAGCACACATGCAAATGTTTGGGGCTGGGATCAGGGGAGGAGTTCTGGCAGGTTATAGTTAAATTAGAGGCCATATCGCACAGGGAGAGGGAGGGGGGAGAGAGAGAGAGCGCCTTTGGGGAGGGCCTCACTGTGTGCACCTATTTATATCTCTATAGGAGGGCCACCTGATAGGTCGAGGTTTAAGGTTTAGGGACCAGTTTCGCATGTAGAATGAGACATACGAACAGCACAGTACATCTTGGTGAAGATTTGACATTATTTGGAGTGAGGAAAGTCTCCAAAAGATGAAATTTTGTACTATGTTCTCTCACCCTAGCTTGATGTTACCCTGTTATAGAGTACATGTGTGATAGAGGTGAGGTATTCTGCTAGTGTGTACATGTGTGATAGAGGTGAGGTATTCTGCTAGTGTGTACATGTGTGATAGAGGTGAGGTATTCTGTATTTGGTGTACATGTGTGATAGAGGTGAGGTATTCTGCTAGTGTGTACATGTGTGATAGAGGTGAGGTATTCTGCTAGTGTGTACATGTGTGATAGAGGTGAGGTATTCTGTATTTGGTGTACATGTGTGATAGAGGTGAGGTATTCTGCTAGTGTGTACATGTGTGATAGAGGTGAGGGTTCTGTATTTGGTGTACATGTGTGATAGAGGTGAGGTATTCTGTATTTGGTGTACATGTGTGATAGAGGTGAGGTATTCTGTATTTGGTGTACATGTGTGATAGAGGTGGTATTCTGGGTGTGTACATGTGTGATAGAGGTGAGGTATTCTGCTAGTGTGTACATGTGTGATAGAGGTGAGGTGTTCTGTATTTGGTGTACATGTGTGTAGAGGTGAGGTATTCTGCTAGTGTGTACATGTGTGATAGAGGTGAGGAATTCTGTATTTGGTGTACATGTGTGATAGAGGTGAGTTATTCTGCTAGTGTGTACATGTGTGATAGAGGTGAGTTATTCTGCTAGTGTGTACATGTGTGATAGAGGTGAGGTGTTCTGCTAGTGTGTACATGTGTGATAGAGGTGAGGTATTCTGTATTTGGTGTACATGTGTGATAGAGGTGAGGTATTCTGCTAGTGTGTACATGTGTGATAGAGGTGAGGTATTCTGTATTTCGTGTACATGTGTGATAGAGGTGAGGTATTCTGTATTTCGTGTACATGTGTGATAGAGGTGAGGTGTTCTGTATTTGGTGTACTTGTGTGATAGAGGTGAGGTATTCTGCTAGTGTGTACATGTGTGATAGAGGTGAGGTATTCTGCTAGTGTGTACATGTGTGATAGAGGTGAGGTATTCTGTATTTCGTGTACATGTGTGATAGAGGTGAGGTATTCTGTATTTCGTGTACATGTGTGATAGAGGTGAGGTATTCTGCTGGTGTGTACATGCGTGATAGAGGTGAGGTATTCTGTATTTCGTGTACATGTGTGATAGAGGTGAGGTATTCTGCTGGTGTGTACATGTGTGATAGAGGTGAGGTATTCTGTATTTCGTGTACATGTGTGATAGAGGTAAGGTATTCTGCTAGTGTGTAGCAGCCTGGCCTGTTCTGTTTCCCTAGTAGGAGGCGTATTGGTGTTGTACTGCCTGGTATAATATTTGCAGTGTTGCCTTTTCATAGGTAGGGTTGTTGCTATTTGAGTGCTGGCAGTTGGAATCAGAGTTTATTATTTTGTAATTGTAATTCAATTTACACAAGGCAATCCTAAGGCCAAGAACACACCCAGCAGATGTTACCATAGGCCTAATACCATATTGGTTCCAAATGTCTTTTTGTTTTACTTTTTTTTGCAGGGTTTTCCGGTTGTCACTACAACACTGCATATAAATGCAATATACCTGCTGTAATTGATATTTTTACCTCAGAAAGTCCTTTTTCATGTAAAATCTATTATTATAAATGTAAACTGTGTGTGGGGAGGGTGCATAATACCATACACTGGCCCTAGGGACAGATGACAGTGCAATATGAGAGAGGGGGAAGGGGAAGGAGGATTTGGGGATGAGTGGTGAAGGGTTTTCAAGAGAACAAGAAAGGATGAAGCTGTTGAGAGGAAGCAGAAGAGGGCCAGATAGCTGGAGGTAAAAGGAGCAACTCAGGGAGGGGCGAGGAAGGACTGAGAGGGGGCAATGGAGGGGTGAGGTGTAGGATTGGCACAGAGAAGGGAGGAAGAAATCTAGATGAGTGAATAGAGAGGCAGAGATAAAGAGAATGAAGAACAAGGAAAGACAGAGGAGTAGGGGAGGAACTGAAGAACAGAGAAGGTGAGAGGTGAAACAGAAAATGAACAGGAGACCCTGTAAAGGAGTTAGGAGACTAAGGGAGAGGAAAGCAGTATAAAGAGATGAGGACAAAGTAATTAGAAAAATAAAATGTCCAGACCCTCAGCCAGGGTAGAGAAAAGCCTGTAATATTCAGTTAGGGGAATGGACTGTGGTGCAGGGCTCGATAGTTTGTACTGTGTACAATCCAGGTGGAAATGTGTTTCTCTTTATCTGCTGTTACATGGCATGCAGCCTGGCTTCTGGGCTTTCCACTTCTGTTTCTGAATGAAGGCTCATGGCAGCAGGATTGCACTGCTTCCGACTGAGCTGGAAGCCCAAAGGAGCAGGAAGAAACTGGGGTGAAAAGCAAAATGAAAACTAAAGCCGAGTCTCTCAGCTCATGGTGTCCTGCATGGTGTTCAGGGTGACCTCTGACACTTGCATCAGCTCATGGTGTCCTGCATGGTGTTCAGGGTGTGACCTCTGACACTTGCATCAGCTCATGGTGTCCTGCATGGTGTCCAGGGTGACCTCTGACACTTGCATCAGCTCATGGTGTCCTGCATGGTGTCCAGGGTGACCTCTGACACTTGCATCAGCTCATGGTGTCCTGCATGGTGTCCAGGGTGACCTCTGACACTTGCATCAGCTCATGGTGTCCTGCATGGTGTCCAGGGTGACCTCTGACACTTGCATCAGCTCATGGTGTCCTGCATGGTGTTCAGGGTGACCTCTGACACTTGCATCAGCTCATGGTGTCTTGCATGGTGTCCAGGATGACCTCTGACACTTGCATCAGAATCATCATTCTCCCCCCTCAGAAACTCACAATCATATTATTACACTTCCCTGAATCTCACCCAAACTATTTGATTTTTTTTATAGACAAATCCCTCCTTCTATGAGAAACCTCTGGAGGATGTGGCCCTTCCCTGCCTCCTGGAGATTATCTCAGAGATGCAGCAGGAAGACAGTGAGTATATTCCAGATAATGGCACAGCAAAGGAGAGCTGCAGTGATGCTGGAGCCCCGGCACAGAGCCCTGCCACAGAGGTGGACACTGGAAGCCTCACATCTGCCCAAGAGGACTCTTCCAATGACAATGACGATTATGACCGACTGAGCTGGGATCCCAGGGACCCCAATCTGAGGCTCAATGCATTCCTAGATCTCCCTAGTTACCATTTGGGGTCCAAAATTACAGGTGAGGGACACTACATCATTAACTCTTGTCTGTGCTCTGTTTGCTGATACTCAGGGTGGAGGCCCTTGTGAAGGTGAGGATTGTGACACCGAGCCGATGTCTGCAACCCACATTGCCAATCAGTCCTACCTGCTAATGGCAAATTGTGGGTGTGTGGATCATTCAGTGACCGAGAGACAAGGCTCGGCCCTCTGAGCTGGTGTTAAACCATAACCTGACAGCTCATTCTCAGCATACAGTGCTTACAGTATCCTCCTCCTCATTCACACACAATCACTCTCTCTTCTCTCCACACCCTTCACTCCTTTCTCACATGCACACACGCTTCTCACTTGTTCCTCACACACACCTCATTCCTTCTTATACACACACACTTGCTTTCAATTCTTCCCTCACCCACAGCGCCCTCTCTCCTCTCTCTCACACATACATGCACCTCATTCCCTCTTCTCACACACATGCACTCTTCACTTTTACTTACAAACACACCACACTCCATAAGAACAAAAGGCTTGCTATACTGGGTCAGACCAAAGGTCCATCAAGCCCAGCATTCTGTTTCCAAAAGTGGCCAATCCAGGCCACAAGTACCTGGCAGGATCCCAAGGGGTAGAGAGATTGCAAGCTGCTGACCCAAGAATAAGCAGGGGATTTCTGCAACTCTACTTTAATAATGGTTCATGGACTTTTCCTCCCGGAACTTGTCCAAAAGCTATACTAATAGCTTTCACCACATCCTCTGGCAAGGAATTCCTGAGCTTAATTATGCATTGAGTAATAAAACATTTTGTCTTAGTTTTAAATGTATTACTTAGTAACTTCATTGTGTGTCCCCTGGTCTTTGTTATTTTCAAAAGAGTAAACTACTGATTAATATTTACTCGTTTTCCTCCACTCATTTTATAGACCTCTATCATATCTCCCCTCAGCTTTCTTTTCTCAAAGCTGAAAAGTCCTAACCTCTTTAGCCTTTCTTCATTGGGGAATTGTTTCATCCTCTTTATCATCTTGGTCGCCCTTCTCTGCACCTTTTCTAATTCTGCTGTATCTTTCTTGAGATGTGGTGACCAGAACTGCACACAATACTCAAGAGGTTGCACAATGGAGCGATACAAAGAAATATGATATTCTCTGTTTTATTCTCCATTCCTTTCCTAATAATCCCCAGCATTCTGTTTGTGTATGATATATGAACACAAGATGAGGATGCACCATGGAGTGATACAGAGGCATTATGATTCTCTGTTTTATTCTCCATTCCTTTCCTAATAATCCCCAGCATTCGGTTTGTGTATGATATATGAACACAAGATGAGGATGCACCATGGAGTGATACAGAGGCATTATGATATTCTCTGTTTTATTCTCCATTCCTTTCCTAATAATCCCCAGCATTCTGTTTGTGTATGATATATGAACACAAGATGAGGATGCACCATGGAGTGATACAGAGGCATTATGATATTCTCTGTTTTATTCTCCATTCCTTTCCTAATAATCCCCAGCATTCTGTTTGTGTATGATATATGAACACAAGATGAGGATGCACTATGGAGTGATACAGAGACATTATGATATTCTCTGTTTTATTCTCCATTCCTTTCCTAATAATCCCCAGCATTCGTTTGTGTATGATATATGAACACAAGATGAGGATGCACCATGGAGTGATACAGAGGCATTATGATATTCTCTCTTTTATTCTCCATTCCTTTCCTAATAATCCTTAGCATTCTGTTTGTTTTCTTGGCTGCTGCTGCTGCACCCTGAGTAGAGGATTTCAACAATTTATCTACAAAAATACCTAAATCTCTTTCCTGGGTGATGACTCCTAATGTGGAACCTTGCATGGTGCAGCTATAATTAGGGTTGCTCTTCCCTAAGTGCATTTCATTTGCCATTTGCAGGCCCAGTCTCCCAGCCTTGGAATGTTCTCTTGCAATTTCTCACAAACCTGTCACTGAGCTCATCCCAGAACTTCACTTTTTTTGTATGATAACTAGTAAAGAGGAAACATCCTAGTTCAACCCAAGCAGCCATTTCAGTGACTATCTTCAGCCAATGTGGTACTGATTTCCTTTAATTATAAATGGATGCATTTTTTTTTTTTTATTTGCAGTATGACCCCAAAAATCATAGATGGTACATTCAACAGAAACTGTGACATGATTTCTGGAAAAAATATATATATATGTATTTATATATATAGAGAGAGAGAGAGAGAGCACTCCAAGAAGAGTGGGGCAAAACACTTTTGAAATTGAGCAAATACAAGTTAAAATATAATTACAACTCTTTGTTTATATCTATCCACATATTCAAGTATAAACAATAAAAGACCACAAGGTTATTCTCACAATCCCTTTGAAAGCATTGGAAACAATGTCTCACACAACTAACCCGGTTAAATGTGTTTACTTTGTAACTATACATGGGATGACTAACCTTAGATACAACTCAACAAGAACATCCACAATGTGAAATGACAAAAATACAACATGTTTATATAGAGAAATGATGTGTTACGACATCACTTGTAATCATGGTTTGCTAACAGAGAAACTTTAGAAGAAGGTGTTCCTTTGGGATGTGCTGTTGTAATATCCCGACAAAGCCTTCTTTCACACCAACCTGGCTTCCTCGGGGGGAAAACCCTGACGATTTGGACACCCAAAAATCACTGGGAAAAAGAATAGACAACAGAATAATGTATAATTATATGTTTGTGTGTCTAGATAGATATATATAGGGCCGGATTTTAATAGCTACACGTGGGCGTAGATTTGTGCACGCAACCTGGCACGCACAAATCTACGCCCGATTTTATAACATGTGTGCGCAGCCGCGCGCATGTTATAAAATCCGGGGTCGGCTCGTGCACCCCCTTGCACGCGCCGACCCTAGGGGAGCCCCGATGGCTTTCCCCGTTCCCTCCGAAGCCGCACCGAAATCAGAGCGGCCTCAGAGGGAACTTTCCTTCCGCATCCCCCTACCTTTATTTGCTATTTACGCCTGCGTGTGGCATTGTGCCGGAGGCCTCAGTCCCGCCCCCAGACCGCCCCAGGACATAACATGTGGTGCTGAATCACAAAGGCTCTTCCAATGACAATGATGATTTTGACCGACTGAGCTGGGATCCCAGGGACCCCAATCTGAGACTCCGTGCATTCCTAGATCCTCTCCCTAGTTACCATTTGTGCACCTTGTGAGCGCCAAGCCCAAGGGAAGCCCAGATGGCTTTCCCCATTCCCTCCAAGGCCGCTCCAAAATCGGAGCGGCCTTGCAGGGAACTTTTTTTTTGAACCCCCCGCCCTTTCCCTCTTCCTCTACCCTCTACCCCCCCCCCCCAACCTTATTCAATGGAGTTACGCCTGCCTCTGGCAGGTGTAACTTGCGCGCGCCGGCACGGCCGATGTGCTGGAGGACTTGGGAACGCCCCCGGCCCCGCCCCCAATCCACCCATTTTCAAAAGCCCCGGGACATACGTGCGTCCTGGGGCTTGCCGCACCACCGAGCCTATGCAAAATAGGCTCAGCACACGCAGGGGGTTTTCGGGGGTTACGCATGTAACCCTTTGAAAATCTACCCCCAAGTGAAGAACGGCTGGGGTTAAGCACTAGTGGGGCTGCAGCTGGGGGATCACTAGGATAAGAAGAAAGAGGAAAAGAGTGTGTGAGAGAGAGTGAGTGTGTGAGTTTGGGAGAGAGAGGAAATTCATTTGGATGGATGGAGAACCATGTCGCCGCTCTGCAGATCTCAGTGGGCGTGACAGCATCTTGGTTTCCACCCAGGACACTGCCTGGTCTCTAGTAGAATGGGCCTTGACTTGTAAAGGCGGTGGCTTGCCTGCTTCTACGTAGGCCGCCTTGATGACTTTTTTGATCCAGCGGGCTATGGTTGCTCGCGAGGCCGCTTCCGTTGCTTCTTCCCATTGTGAAGGGCGAATAGATGGTCCATCTTTCGTACACGTTCCGACCTTTCCAGGTATTGGACTAGGAGCCTGCCGACATTGAGATGGAGTAGACTTCGAGCCTCTTCCGAATTCTTATGCTCATCTGGCGATGGTAGTGAGATGGTTTGGTTGAGATGGAAGGGAGACACCACTTTGGGGAGGAACGACAGAACTGTGCATAACTGGATGGTTCCTGGGGTGAGTCTGAGGAATGGCTCTCAGCAGGACAGTGCTTGTAACTCGGATATATGACGGGCCGAACAGACTGCCAGCAGGAAGGCTGTCTTCAGTGTTCATAGTCAGAGAGACAGGCTGCGGAGAGGTCTGAAGGCGGTTCCTGCTAGGAAATCTAGGACCAGGTAGAGATTCCAAAGAGGCACCGGCCACTTCAGGGGTGGTCTGATCTGCTTGACTCCTTTCAGAAAGCGGGAAACATCCAGGTGAGAGGCTATGCTGCCGCTCTCGCTCTTGGTTCCGTAGCATGACAATGTGGCCACCTGTACCTTGATCAAGTTGAGAGACAATCCCTTCTTTAGGCCGTTCTGCAGGAATTCCAAAATCGCAGGAATTTTGACAGAGCGTGGTATGATGTCGTGGTCCTCGCACCAGGCTTCGAATACTCTCCAAATCCTTATGTATGTTAGGGATGTGAAGCACTTGCGTGCTCAGAATAGGGTGTCAATTACTGCCCCGAGTATCCACTCTTCCTTAGGCGAGTCCTCTCAATGGCCAGACGTAAGAGAGAATCAAGCTGGATCCTCGTGGAGGATCGGTCCCTGTTGGAGCAGGTCTCTGTGTGGAGGTAGCGGCAGGGGGCTCCCTGTCAGCAGTCTTTGCATGTCTGCTTATCAACGTCGTCTTGGCCAGTCCGGGGCCACTAGAAGTACTGGTCCCCTGTGGTGTTCTATCTTGTGGATGATTGCGCCCAATAGGGGCCACGGCGGGAAGGTACATAACAGAGTCTCCTGTGGCCAGGTATGTACCAGGGTATCGATTCCCTGGGACTGGGGTTCCCGCCTGTGGCTGAAGAAACTGGGTACTTGGGCATTGGACTGGTTTGCCAGGAGGTCCATGGTTGGTGTTCCCCAACTGTTTCCTATCAATTGGAATGTTGTGGTCGACAGCCTCCATTCTCCTGGATCTTCTAGACTTTCTCTGCTGAGCTAGTCCGCAGCGATGTTGTCTTTTCTGGCAATGTGGATGGCCGAGATCTCTTGAAGATTCACTTCCACCCATGACATTAGAAGGTCTATTTCCAGAGACACCTGTTGGCTTCTGGATCCTCCCTGACGGTTGATGTAGGCCACTGTTGTGGTGTTGTCCGACATTACTCTGACCGCTTTGTCGCAGAGTCTGTGAACGAACCTTAGGCAGGCTAGTCTGACTGCCCGGGCTTCTAGGCGATTGATGTTCCATCCCGACTCTTCTTCATTGCATTGCCTTGGGCGGTTAGCTCCTGGCAGTGTGCTCCCCATCCTCGTAGACTGGCATTCGTGGTGAGTAGGATCCAGGTTGATGAGGATAGTCTCGTTCCCTGGCTCAGATGGGCTTCTTGTAGCAACCATCATAGTTGGGCCCAAACTCTGTCCGGGAGCTGAAGCCGTACGGTGTAGTTCTGGGACAGTGGATTCCATCGTGATAGTAGTGAGTGTTGTAGGGGTCTCATGTGAGTTCGTGCCCATGGCACTACTTCCAGTGTGGATGCCATGAGGTCGAGAACTTGTAGGTAATCCCATGCTGTGGGGCGAAGTTCGCTCAACAGGGTTCGTAACTGTGTCATCAGTTTTGATCTTCTTGTCGGTGTCAGGATAAGAACATAAGAAAATGCCATACTGGGTCAGACCAAGGGTCCATCAAGCCCAGCATCCTGTTTCCAACAGTGGCCAATCCAGGCCATAAGAACCTGGCAAGTACCCAAAACTAAGTCTATTCCATGTTACTAATGCTAATGGCAGTGGCTATTCTCTAAGTGAATTTAATAGCAGGTAATGGACTTCTCCTCCAAGAACTTATCCAATCCTTTTTAAACACAGTTATACTAACTGCACTAACCACATCCTCTGGCAACAAATTCCAGAGTTTAATTGTGCGTTGAGTAAAAAAGAACTTTCTCTGATTAGTTTTAAATGTGCCCCATGATAACTTCATGGAGTGTCCCCTAGTCTTTCTATTATCCGAAAGAGTAAATAACCGATTCACATCTACCCATTCTAGACCTCTCATAATTTTAAACACCTCTATCATATCCCCCCTCAGCCGTCTCTTCTCCAAGCTAAAAAGTCCTAACCTCTTTAGTCTTTCCTCATAGGGGAGCTGTTCCATTCCCCTTGTCTTGTCTTGTTTGGTGTCGAACCGGACTCCCAAGTATTCTAGAGATTGGGAGGGCTGCAGGCTAGGTTGAGAGAACATTGCCCAAATCTCATCTTGGAGTGAGTTTCCTCACTCCGAAGGCCAGCTAATCTTCACAAGAGACGACTATTCTGTTCGTTGGCATCACGTAGAATGTCAAAGTGGCCACTAACCCCCGACACTCTTACCTAAACCCCACCTCGAGTTACTAGGTGGGCCTACCATAGGGATACAAATACCTACCTATGGGCCATGACATTATGGCCAGTCTCTCCGTCTCTCTCTCCCTGAAATAGGCCTTACAGGAGACATCACAAATGGCGATGAAACCATGGCAGCTATCACACAGCCTAACGCAATCCAAAGAGGTGTAGTTAAAATCAGCATTACGGCTGTGCGATAGCTCTTCGCAGACAGGCTAACCCCCAGCCCACTCTCCGCCCCCTAACGCCTCCTATTTTCTGAATTTGCATCACACCATACGATATGGTGTGATCGCGTGCGTTAAACACATTTTCACATGCGTTAATGGGGCTTTTCGCATGCGATAAGCCCTTAAATGCATGCGAAAACACCTTATCGCATTTTGATAAATGACCCCCTTAATTAAAAAACAGGCTCCAAACAGTACATACCAAAATTGTTTAATATACCTACATGCATCAGACAAAGCTTATAAAGACAAGACATAGTGGATCATGAGCAAACTGTAACTTGACAAGAAGATACAAGAAAATTATTACTTACCTGCTAATTTTCATTCCTGTAGTACCATGGATCAGTCCAGACAGTGGGTTATGTCCCCAATCCAGCAGATGGAGTCAGCACAAGCTTTGAGGGGGCGTATCCATATATACTACTACCCCCTCTGCAGGAGTTCAGTATCGAGTATATCAAAGCCCGAGTAGAAACCCCCGAAGGATCAAGTTTGTGGAAACAGATAATTAAAACAATTGTAACCGCAACAAGTAACTGCAAACATCCTACCAACTTGTAGGGAGCTGTGAAAAAAAACAGCAAAAAAGAAACGACTGTGAAGACACAGAACACTGTGAGTAAGAAGTAGCGCAGAGCTGAGCAGGATCAAGAACCCAAACGCGGTGGGCGTCTGGACTGATCCATGGTACTACAGGAATGAAAATTAGCAGGTAAGTAATAATTTTCTTTTCCCTGTACGTACCTGGATCAGTCCAGACAGTGGGATGTACCCAAGCTTCCCTAAATCGGGTGGGGTCCTGCGAGGCCTGCTCGGAGAACCTGCTCGCCAAAAGTGTCCAGAGACCGAAGAGGCGAGGTGCAGACGATAGTGCCTCGAGAACGTGTGTAACGATTTCCAGGTGGCTGCTCTACAAATTTCTTGAGAGGATACCGAGCGAGCCTCCGCCCAGGAAGCCGCCTGAGAACGTAGAATGCGCGACGATGCCGGGTGGGGGAATCCGTCCCGCCCCAATGTAGGAAGCAGCAATGCCGGCCTTCAACCATCTGGCAATGGTCGTCTTCGAAGCCTGAGACCCCTTCTTAGGGCCGGACCAGAGTACGAAGAGACGGTCAGAGATCCGGAACTCATTTGTAGCCTCCAGGTAGAGGCGCAGAGTGCGCTTGACATCCAAGAGACGGAGAGACTTCGGCTCTGAGGAGGAGAGGACGGCAACTCCACCGTCTGGTTCACATGGAATGCAGAAACCACCTTCGGAAGGAAGGAGGGAACGGTGCGAAGCGAAACTCCAGAGTCGGAGAAACGGAGATAGGGCTCTCTACACGACAGAGCCTGCAGCTCCGAGATGCGTCGAGCGGAACAGATGGCCACAAGAAATACAGTCTTGAGAGTGAGATCCTTTATCGTTGCGCTGCGCAGCGGCTCAAACTGTGGTCCCGACAGGGAGCGAAGCACAAGGTTAAGACTCCAGGAGGGACAAGGGTCCCGTAACGGAGGACGCATATGCTTGACACCCTTGAGAAAACGAGCAATGTCAGGATGCTGTAGAAGAGAGCCCCCATCGCTCAACAGCGAACCAAGGGCAGCCACCTGAACCCGTAGTGAATTATAGGCGAGCCCTTTTTCCACTCCCGCCTGTAGAAACTGAAGGATCTGAGGTACAGAAGCCTTAGCGGGTCTTGTGGCCTGGCAGGTACACCGCAGCTCGAACACCTTCCAGACTCGAACGTAGGCCGCCGACGTCGATGTCTTTCGTGCCCGCAATAGCGTGGATACTACCGCCTCCTAGCCCCGACGCCGGAGGCGGCGCCTCTCAAAAGCCAGGCCGCAAGACAGAAGAGTTCTGCCTGCTCAAAAATACCGGGCCCTGATGTAGGAGCTGGGGGAGGTGCCCCAGCCTGATTGGCCCGTCGATCACCAGCTGTAGCAGGTCTGCAAACCAGGGTCGCCTGGGTCATTCTGGAGCGACGAAGATCACAGTCCCCTGATGGCTTTCTATTCTGCGGAGCATTCTGCCCACCAGGGGCCACGGTGGAAAAGCGTAGAGCAGAAGATGTGGGGGCCACGGAAGGACCAGGGCATCCAGTCCCTCCGCGCCGCTCTCTCTCCAGCTGAAGAAGCGTGGAGCCTTGGCGTTGAGAGTGGACGCCATCAGATCCAAGTGGGGTGCTCCCCACCGATGGACGAGAAGTTGCATCGCTTTGTCGGAGAGAGACCACTCTCCTGGGTCCAGCAGTTGACGACTGAGGAAGTCCGCCTGGACGTTGTCCACCCCGGCGATGTGCGAGGCCGCTAGCCGGACGAGATGACTCTCTGCCCATTGCATCAGCAGCGCCGCCTCGAGCGTGACCTGCGGGCTGCGCGTGCCTCCTTGTCGGTTGATGTAGGCCACGGTGGTAGCATTGTCCGATAGGATTCTGACTTCCCGGTTCCGAAGAAGCGGGAGGAAATGTCGCAGAGCTAGTCGGACCGCTCTGGTTTCCAGACGGTTGATTGACCACTTCACCTCCACCGTGGACCACGTCCCCTGCATGGCGCTTCGATCGCAGACTGCACCCCCCTGCTAGACTGGCATCGGTAGTCACCACCACCCAATTTGGCAGATCGAGGGACATGCCACGGGCCAGGTTTGGCGGATCCAACCATCAGCCCAGACTGTCCCTGGCATTCTGCGGGAGAATCATCTGGTAGTCCTGCGATACTGGTTTCCAACGGGAGAGGAGCGCCCACTGTAAGGTCCTGAGGTGCGCGAAAGCCCAAGGTACAAGGTCGATGGTGGACCCCATCACTCCCAGGTGGTAGGTAGTCCCAGGAGGTGGGCTCTGGTAACGCAGAGAACAGTCGTGTGTGATCCCGCAAGGATTGAGCCTTGTCCTGGCGCAGAAAACCCTTGCCCAGTAGGGTGTCGAAGGTCGCCCCCAAAAAATCCAAGCGTTGCGAGGGCTTGAGGGAGCTCTTGGAGCTGCAGCCACGACTACCATGATCTTGGTGAAGGTGTGCGGCGCCGTCGCCAATCCGAACGGGAGAGCCGTGAACTGAAAATGCTGGGCCAGGATTTTGAAACGAAGGAAACGGTGGTGGTCCGGGCGGATGGGAATGTGCAGGTAGGCCTCCGTTAAGTCCAGGGAGGCGAGGAACTCCCCCCGATGCACCGCCGCAATCACTGACCGGAGCGTTTCCATGCGGAACCGAACGACTCGAAGGGATTTGTTGACTTCCTTGAGGTCTAGGATAGGCCGGAAGGAACCGTCCTTCTTTGGTACGACGAAATAGATGGAATAGTGGCCCGAGCCCACCTCTCCGAAGGGCACGGGCGCAATAGCGCCTATCTCCCGGAGTCTGTCCAGAGTCAGCTGCACCGCTCTCTCTTGAGGTCCGAGCCACAGGGAAAAGATGAACCTTCCCTGCGGGGGGCGGACAAATTCCAATGCGTAGCCGTGTTTTATGGTATCCAGGACCCACTGGTCCGAGGTGATCCGCCCACTCCGCGTAGAAATACGTTAGTCGGCCCCAATCCTGGGGACAGGGGAGTGGGCGAGACTGGCATCATTGTGAAGACTTGGTAGGGGTTCCCGGTTCCGGGAGTAGTGCGTGCGGGCCGACGCCCGCAAAGGAGCGCGACCAGGGCTGAGACCTGGGGGCGGATGGCCGGGAGCCCGCCTGTCTGTATCCCCTGTAGCGCCGTTGCGCTCTGGCTCTGGTCCGAGAAGAAGAAAACGCTCTGGATGGTCGAAACCTATCCTCCGGCAGCCGATGAACAGCGTTCTCCCCCAGGGACTTGATGATCTGGTCCAAATCCTCCCCGAAGAGGAACTTGCCCCTGAAGGGAAGAGAGCCCAGACTGGACTTAGAGGACGTATCAGCCGCCCAATTGCGTAGCCACAGTAGTCGTCGTGCTGCCACTACCGAAACCATGGATCTTGCGAGGACCCGAAAAGGTCGTACGAGGCGTCCGCCCCATACGCCACTGCGGCTTCTAGCGATCTGCCTGGGCAGCCTCATCGGCGGCAGGTTCTGAGACGTGAGGAGTTGTTGCACCCAAAGGAGACTAGCCCGCTGGGCAAGCGAACTGCACATCACCGCCCGCATACCCAGAGCGGAGACCTCGAACCCGCTTAAGGAAAACTTCCAACTTACGATCCTGTGTGTCCCGCAACGCCGCACCTCCCGTCACTGGGATAGTCGTCCTCTTCTTGACCGCCGACACTGCGGAGTCCACCTTTGGGACCTTGATGAGGTCCAGAAAATCTTCGGGGAGCGGGTACAGCTTTTCCATAGCCCGGCTGCTCTTCAGGGAGGCCTCCGGGGTGTCCCATTCCCTGGTGAGAAGTTGTAAAAACGAGTCATGAATGGGAAAGCCCGAGCCCTCGGCCGGAGTGCCGCCAGGACAGGATCTCCCTTCCTTGAAGAAGTGACGACAGCGGGAGCTACTGGGGCAGGCGGGTCTGGTGGCGGATCCAAATCTAATTCGGATGATCTGCGGGATGAGGTCGTCCAGCTCTTCCCTCTGGAAGAGGCGTAGGGTACGCGGATCATCCCCCTCCTGCGTGCCGTCCCCTTGTCCCCCTCCGGGAGGTCAAGTCCATGTCCCGCTGGGTCTGGCACCGCCCCCACTGCCGCGGGCGATCGGACCCGGGTAGGGAGGCCCCCCTCCCGGAGGGTCGGGGGGGGCCGGCGTCGAGGGCGACATCCGAGGGATCTTAGGAGGGGGGGTCCCACAGGTGCTTCCAGCCCCTGCAGATAAGCGGTATGCATGAGCAGGATAAACTCCGGAGAGAACCCCGGCCTGCTCGGGTGCGCTTCGGGCGGCGTGGTTCCTGCTCCCTGGCTCTGGGTGCTTGGTTCCTGCACCAAAATCGGGGGAACACCCCCGCTTGTAGATCCTCCCGGGATCCGTTCTCCCTCGTGGCCTGCGCCTCAGGGCGCTCAGAATGTAAAATGGCCGCCGTTCCCGCCAAAAATGGCGGAGTGGCCGGCCCGCCCCGCCCGGGCAAAAAAGAGAAATCAGTCAGGGACTGTGAGGTACCTTCCCCCCCGGGAAGGCATCGTGCCCAGATGCCCTCCCGCGAAATCCGGGACCCCGGGTCGCCGCAGGCCGCAACAGCGTGAACGGCCGTGGCAATCGGGATCGCTGTGGGAGACAAGAAACGGCTTGCCAAAAATGAGAACAAGCCTCGGTGGGGGTGTGCCAACATGCACAAAAGCCGCCAGCTGCGGGGGGGCACCGGTTGGCCCCGCACTGCCCGCTGACCACGAAAATAGAGGAGGGTGCCCCGGGCGGGGGGGGGCCTTCCCCGCACAACACAAACCCGCCTCAGACGTCTTTCTATCCTAAGCGCGCCGCAGCAAGCCCAGTGAGGGAGCTGCAAAAATGGGCCGCGGGTGAGGGAGTAAAAGCGAAGAGGGCCGGGTCCAAACCGGCTTCCGCGGGCACCAAACCGTGGCTGAGGCTGATGAAGGGAAAAACTGTAAAAGGAAAAACCAAACCCTTACCCCTTGCTGCAAAACGAGAAATAAAACAGCAAGGCCCGAGAGAAGAGAAAAGGAAAGAGAAAAAAACCAATCCCCAGAAGTTGAAAAGGGCCCCTGCCTTAACCTATTCTTTTTTTTTTTTTTTACTTAGTACAAAATTGATACAAACTTGATCCACAAGAAAAAGACAGCAACAAGCCAGATAATCAAGCAAGAAAATGAGAAAAAAGGAAAAAGAGGGGAAGCCTGATTCCCCTACTCGCATCTGCTGGAGTCAGAAGATACTGAAACTCCTGCAGAGGGGGTAGTAGTATATATGGATACGCCCCCCTCAAAGCTTGTGCTGACTCCATCTGCTGGATTGGGGACATAACCCACTGTCTGGACTGATCCAGGTACGTACAGGGAATTGAAAGGTTTTAATGATCCAAAGATCACGACAAACCTTTCCATTGGAAAAAAACATCAGCAGAACCAGGGGTCACGATTTAAAACTCCAGGGAGGAAGACTCAGAACCCAATTGCAGGAAGTATTTCTTCATGGAGAGGGTGGTGGATTGCCCTTCTGGCGGAAGTGGTGAAGACCAAACTGTAAAGGACTTCAAAGGGGCGTGGGATAAACACTGTGGATTCCATAAAGTCTAGAGGATGTGAATGAACAGTGGGTGGCTCACGGGGAACGACGGCTACTACCTGGTGATAATACCCTTATTCAATAAACATACACACGTCAATGCGACGCCAACATTGCTCTAAGCTTCAGCGGCAATGAGGAAATGTGGAAAAAAAGGATTTGCATTCACAAAAAAGCGGGGAGTAGCTTGCTTGTTACGGCGGTTACTACCCCAAACCAAATAAGCCTGATACTTCACTTTCAATGCATATCCAGCCTAGCTCTCTGTCCTCAAACGGCAGGGGAGAAAGACTGATACTTCACGCATATCCAGCATAGCTCTCTGCTTCAATGGCAGGGGAGAAAGACTGATACTTCACGCATATCCAGCATAGCTCTCTGCTTCAATGCAGGGGAGAAAGACTGATACTTCATGCATATCCAGCATAGCTCTCTGCTTCAAGGCATGGGGGAATGAAGAAACGTGGATCTATATTCAGGCAACAACCAACAAGGACTGAATTACATAGTCTGGATAAACAGATAAGCATGGGTGTAGCTTGTTTATTGCGGTGGTTAATACCCCTAACTAATTAAGCTAGATATTTCACTTAGATGCAGTTCCAACACTGCTCTCGATATTAATTGCGGGGGTGGAAGGGAAATAGAATAAAAAAGGTTACTAAGAGCCAAGAGTAACAGATAAGTATGAGAGAGAAAAAAAAAAGTGCGAAGCTTGCTGGGCAGGCTGGATGGGCCGTTTGGTCTTCTTCTGCCATCATTTCTATGTTTCTATGTTAAGATTTTTGACATTCACTGAAAAACACTTAAATATGTAGATGAATAATAGTACCAGCTCTATCCTTAAGTACAATGTGTTGCTGTTTACATAATGAAAGAGAACAATGTTGCTGTTTGAAAAGTGACACAATTATTTCATAACTGGCAAAACATATACAAGTGTGTAAGCTAGACAAGACGCACAACTAATCAGACATCCATACCAAGGTGCTCAATCATTCAATGACTTCAAGTACCAATAGACACAATGCACAAACCATATTCCAAATGATAAGACGTTGCTGTACTGGCTTCAGAATATTAGATTACAACATTAGTTAACAGTAGCATACATTGCTCAAAATTTTTTTTTTTAAAAACAAAAGAGTAGCAAAGCAACTCCTGCTGACATTGTCAAGCTCTCACATGGCACTGCCTAAGAAAAAGTCAAAAAAATTGGTTCTTAAAGATAATGGGCTAGTTCAAAAAATAGTTTCACCAGATGCTGGAATTTAAAGTCCAGGGTCAGCTGACAGAATCCCAACAAGGACCTTGTTTCAGCAAGATGGCTTCCTCAGGGGAGACCCTTGTAGCAAATGAAACAAACTCTGTGTTAAGTGAGACTGTTTTCACAACATCCCAAAGGGAAACCAATTGCACTTAGCAATATCAAACTAACAGAGCCTACAAGAGGTGCCCAGCTCCATATTAACTTAGGAGAAGGAAAACATTCAGCTGGTTCACTATCTTCAAAATAATCAGAGGCCTGGAACTGAAATCAACTGGAGCAAAGGTTCCATGCAGATAAGGTCATTTAGACTCTGCTAAGGCTAGAGATGTGCATCGGCTGCCGGATCATTTCCGCTTTCAGGTTCGTGTGGCCGCGGGAAATCTTGTATTGCCGCGGATCGGCATTTTTTTTCGTGAAAAATCGTTTTTCGGCTTAGTGCGTGCTAACTCCCCTTAAGCGCGCACTAACAAAAACCAACAAAAAGTAACCAAAACTAACGGTTTTTTGTTAGTGCGCGTTAACGGGAGTTAGCACGCACTATGCTGAAAAACGATTTTTCAACTAAAAAAAAAAAAGCCGATCCGCGGGAATACGAGATTTGCCCGTGGCCACACGAACCCGAAAGCGGAAACACACACTAAGCTGAAAAATGATTTTTTTTAAATGGAAATTCGGGGAAAGTGCAATCATTTTACGGATCCATGACGATTTAGGAACTATCGTACGAATTTCCTAATTGTTAAAACACGATTGCACATCCCTAGCTAAGCCTGTCAAATGAGCTTAAAGCTGGCAGTGCCTTCATGGACAACTCAAACAATAGCTACAGCTCTTTCCGGATCTTCTCACTGTCCCAGTAGCACAGGCGTGGGTAAAAGCTAAAAAGATGGACGAGCAGTCCCGGCAATGAAAGATTAGGTACAGGAACCCTTTCCCTCCCCTTGGTCACTCTTTCACCACCCCCTCCACCTCAGTAAGCAGGAGCAAGGTCCTGCCTCGCTCTGGAAATCACCTTCTTGGTCCTGCACTGAATCTTTCCATTTTACACCCCAATTTGTTTTACTTTATTGTTAGGCAGGGCGAGAAAAATGATAAAGGGGCTGGAGCATCTCTCCTGTGAAGAAAGGCTCTGCAGGCGAGGGCTCCTGAGCTTGCAAAAGAGAGAAGTTTATAAAATCGTGCCTGGGGTGGAACGGGTAAATACAGGACGGTTATCTTCCCTTTCAAATAATACAAAAACAAGGGGACCCTCCATGACACTAAGCAGCAGCAGAGTCAGAAGAGATGGTGGAAAGTCATTCTGCACTCAGCGCACCATCAAGCTGTGGACTCTGCTGCCAGAGGCCGCGGCCACGCGCCGAGCAAAGCGCAGTTTAAGAGGCGTTTGGATGAGTTCCTGGAGGAAAAGTCCAAGGCAGACTGAGGAAAGCCATCGCTCTCCCGGGCAGGGAGTAACGGGAAGGTGGAGCGTGGCTCATTCTCTGCGAGGTGCAGGAGCCAACGCTCGGGCCGCCCTCTCGCACAGAAACCCCGCAGGGCAATGTCCGCAGTCACGTGACTCACATGCACGCCCTTTCTCCAAATGCACGAGCATTTCTGGCCAATAACTCCGCCTCCCCCTCGACAGCGCCAATCGCCTGCTTCTCGTTCCTCTGCCCCGCCTCTCGCTTCTCCTGCGCTGTTAGAGGCGGGCGTCCTTCTGCCGCCGTGGGGAGGGGGGGGGAGGGGGAGTCTCCTAGCAACCGCTCCGGTCGTTTGCGTTCGACAGAGCCAATAGGAGCATTGAGGCGCGGATTTTAAAAGTGCGCCTGCGCGAGCCGCTCGGCGCTGCTGAGGTGAGTAACGCTTGGTTCTGGATATCTCGCAAGTAACGCTCCCCCCCCCCCCCGTAACGCTGCATGTGTCTATGCTCGTATCGCTCCCCCTACGAATAACGCTGCCTCTCTACAATCGGTGGCGTCGGCAGTAACGCAGCACTGTCTCTCCTAATCTCCGACCCTGGAGTAACGCTCTACAGGTCTCTGCCCTTGGGGTAACCTTGCATTACCCCTGCCCCCCCTCCAGTCTCTGCCCTTGGGGTAACCTTGCATTATCCCTGCCCCCCCCCCCCCCCAATCTTTGCCCTTGGGGTAACCCTGCATTACCCTCCTTCCCCCCCCCCATCTCTGCCCTTGGGGTAACCCTGCATTACCCCTCCTTCCCCCCCCCATATATCTGTCCTTGGGGTAACCCTGCATTAGCCCTCCCCCACCCGCCAAATCTTTGCCCTTGGGGGCAGTGTTGCCAGCTCATCCCAGGTCAATAAAACATTGATCTGTTGCTGGTTTGCCCCATTGTATAGATGGAGTTGTGGTTCTCAATGTCTAAGGAAAGTCATTGGTCCAATCCAGAGCTACAACTCCATGCATGCAAGGGGCAAACCCAGCATTGGGTGAACTTGTTCTGTTGACCTGGGGTGCGTTAGCAACTCTGCCTAGGAGTAAGGCTGTGTTCCACTGTTAGCTGTGATATTCTCTGCCCTTTTGGAGTAAGGTGTGCTCTCCTCTTCCTCCCATTCCTGGCCTGATTCTCTTACTCTTGGGTGGTCTGTAAATTTCCTAATGTGACCCTGACAGCATTTACTGTGCTTCCTCTCCCACCTTTCCCCTGTGCCCCTGCAGTATTAGAGATGGGATCTCTTCAAGAGCTTCTGATCTTATCCTGTTGCTAATCTAGTCCTGCTTTTACCCTATTGGATGCATGGATTTGTTCTGCTTGTCCCATTGATTTCTGGGAACTGCTTCTCAGTCAGGCCAATACAGTAAGAAATGCAGGAGAGCAGGCACTCCATGTTGATTGCCTGCTCTCCTGATGTGCACCCAGGCACCTCTCCTGGGTGTGTCATTCTATATTTAAATTAGGTGGTGTGCTAATCAGGAGGTGGCGGTCAGCGGGTCAGACAATGGACGCTCAATTTTACTGGCATCTGTTTCAGAACCCGCTGACAGCCAGGGGTTAGGAAAATGGACACCGGTAAAATTGAGTGTCTGTTTTGCTAACCACTGACCAGTGGGCAGACTTTTATTTATTTTTTTAAATTTTGGTTCCTCTGACTTAATATCGCTAGGAGGATGTACAGAAAAGTATATTCTGCTTTTCTGTACACTCTTCCGGGTTGCTCAGAATTTAACTCCTGCCCTTGGCCGCACGTTTTACTTTCATTATCCCAGCCGACTAACTAATAGGCTTATCAAAATGCATTTGCATGTGAAGAGTGATATTAGTTTTTGGGGGGGGGGGGGGGTGGCTGTGTGCTTTTGACATGCTGTTACCCCTTACAGTGTAAGGGGTAATAGACAGGCGTGTGCACAGTACTGCATCGGCCTGACAGTGTGCAGAGGAGTGCCTGTGGTTAGCTGCAACCTGCCCTTGTGTAGGATGTTAATCTTGCAGGTCTTCTTTGCAGATCTGCAATCATGGCACAGTTTGTGTTTGAGAATGATATTAACAGTATCCTTAAGTTGGACACCCCCATTACCAACGCTCCTCTGGCTCGATGGCAGAGGAAGGCAAAGGAAAGCAGCAACTCTGCAGCAATGGCTACGTCAGCAAACACGAGCATGGTCTCTCCTATGAAAGCTGCCAATAGATCCCATAATTCCAGCAAGACTCCGTCTAAAACGCCAGGTGAGTGTGGCCAGCTCCATACAACAAGTGTATCACCTGGAAGTACAGACCCCCAAAGATGTATGATGTGAGTTTTCCAGACCATGTATGTCATCTTTGACTTTACTGAATCGTTAGAGGGATTGTGTTCTTTGCGTGATCCATTCAATCTGCTTTTATTTTATTTGCTTCTGCTATTTTGAAAATAAAATGAATAGAACTCAGCATTAGAGTAACAGTGAACAGAGAAATTCATGTTGACTTTTTCCTGGTAGTAGGCATAGTTCAGACCTTAACTGTTTTGAAGTTTGTGATGACTCTGTGCATACTTTTGAAGGAAAGAGGCGTTCGCACAGTTCTGCCTCCTGTCAGACAGGCTGATGCAATATTGGCGCGTGGAAAACGGGCGCTCATGATTGAGCGCCTGCTCTCCTAACACGCGCTGATCGACCTCTCCAGGGTGCCCAACGTAATATTTAAATGGGCTGCCACGGTAAAAAGGAAGTGTTAGGGGAAATTGTGCATTCCTATACATAATCGGATCAGTCCAGACCAGTGGGTTAAGCACTCCCACCAGCAGATGGTGGCAGAGAACAAACTTTGAGGCACTGCTATATCCAAGTGTGCCACCTGCAGCTCCTCAGTATTTCTCTGTCTCCAGCAGATGGTGGTGCATATCTGCAGCTCTGAGCTGAGTGGATTTCTTGCTCCTCGGGGTGCCAGGTTCAGATTTCTGGACCATCCCTCGAGTAGAGCCAGGCAAACGGAGGGTTAGATACCCCCGGCAATGCTAGCCCGTGTGATCTGGGACTCCTGATAGCCAGGCGACTTGCTCCCTCTCCGTGACCGCGGGTTCAGGGAAGTATCCCCATTGGGGAAAGTTATTTTTTCCTGCTTTAAGTTATTATTTTTTTCCTCTTCTGTCCCGTGGCTCACCGGGTGAATGTCTGCTCAGCGGGGATGGGTCAGACAGGCCCCGATTTTGATTCTCTGAAGAGGGGGGGAGCTAGCAGCCTTTAGTGGGGAAGGGCCTCTAGGGCAGTGTCTCCGCGGAGGTCCCGGGTGGCCATTTTGTTTTTTCTTTTTCAGTTTTCACAAGGCTCCCTGAAGGTGCTGGGACTGATTTTTGCCAGTGGTTCTTTTGGGCAGCACTTGATTCTTCCCAGGGGGAGTGCCCTTGGACCGCTTTCCTGCAAGGCTTGTGGGGTATGGTCTGCCTATTTGAACACCTCTCACTTTATTTACTTTTAACTTTTATATACCAATGTTCCTGTATAGTTTACATATGGCACCGGTTTACAAAGAACTTAACTGTCGCTGAGGGCGGATACAATGAACTTGTGGTACAGCAAACGCTGAGAAAACAATGAAGAAGAGGTACAATAAACCTGAGCAAACATTGTGCTGTGGGAGGGGTCCTCAGTTAAGGGGTTCTAAGCCTCGGAAGGCCGTGCACCGGCACTGGGTCCAAAGGTAGGGCTTCAGCGTCTGCTGCTCCCCTGTGGGAAAAGATTCCCAGGATGACCCTCATCCACTGTCTCCCGCGCTGCGGGAACCAAGACTGGAGGACTTGAGGGCCGCGGAGTCGGATTCCAGCGGTGATGTTGCTGGCCCGGGCGGTTTTTCACCGGAATTTGTGTCCTGATGCATAAGGCATTCCTGGAGGGGAGTGTGGGGGCCTCAGTGTCTTCATCTCTGAGCGGACACTCATACTTCCTGCGCTGCCTTGGCGCGGGAAGGTTTGGATGGTTCGGACAACCTGTTAGGGGACAAGGTGCCCCCTCCCCCGGGTGACACCGCTGACAATCAGGGGGAGATCCCCCCTGGACTTGGATGCAGGCTATGGTGACCAGTGTCAAGTGGATCCTGGCTCGGAAGGCGACAATCCCCACGTGGTCTGGTTGTTCAAGAAGGAGGAGCTGCAGCCCCTTTTTCCCCAGGTGCTGGAGGAACTGGGGGTGAAGCTCTCTCTGGAAGAATCACAGTGACAGTGTGAACCCGGTCCTGGATGGCCTCGGGGGCCACCTAGCACTTTCCCTATCCCGAAGAAGATTCAGAAGCTCATCAGTCGTGAGTAGGAGTCCCCGGATGCAGGTCTTAGGGTCGGCTGTGCAATGCAAAAGTTATATCCGCTACTTGATGAGCACTTGGAGCGCCTTAAGGTCCCTAATTTGGACGCGGCGGTAACAGCAGTCACTAGGAAAACTACTATCCCAGTGGCGGGGGCTGCCGAGCTTCGAGATGTGCAAGACCGCAAGCTGGAATTGCAGCTGAAACGCTTGTTCGAAGTCTCCTTGTTGGGCCTTCGGCCAGTAGCGTGCGCATGATGCAGCAGGCGTGTTTATGTTTTATTCAGAAACTGCAAGAAGCAATGTCCTCTGGTGTCCTGTCCATGTCTCAGGCAGGCGGTCGCTTATGTGGCAGATGCCTTATATGACCTGGTGCGTGCTTCTGCCCAGACCGTGGTGGCTTTGGTAGCAGCTCTACGGCTTCTGTGGCTCTGCAATTGGGCGACAGATGCTTCCTCTGTTGCAATTGTGTAATCCTCCCTTTCGGGGGAAATTGCTATTTGGAGAGGATTTGGACCAGCTGACAATCTCTGGGACAATCCAAGGGCAATAAGTTGCCAGAAGATAGGAAGCCCTTTTAAGTCCTTCATTCCACGGACCCGGTTTCGGGACTCCCTAAGAACTAGATCGGGGAGAGGTGCTCCCTCTTTTGGTGCCAGGCAGTCCACTTCTCACTCAGTCCTTTCGCAGTGCTGGCCAGCCTACAAGAGGAGGCTTCGGGCAGGGGGCTGGAGCCTGTAAACCTGCCCATTGAAGTCATGCCCACCCACCCTTCGTGCGGGACGATATGGGGGGGGTGGGGGCAGGTTGTCCCATTTTTATGAGGAGTGGGCCAAGATCACTTCAGATCGCTGGATGTGGTAAAGGAAGGTTACGCCTTAGAATTTTCTTGGCCTCTCAAGGAGGTTTTCCTGGAATCACGCGTTTCCTGCAACAAGCGGGCCACGGTGGAAGGCACCCTGCAAAGATTGTTGATCTGCAGGCTATCGTCCCTGTACCGGCAGAAGGGCGGGGCGGTATTCCATTTATTTCATGGTTCCCAAGTACGAGGGGACTTTCTGCCCCATTCTGGACCTGCAGAAGGTGAATCGTAGACTGAATGTCCCCTGCTTTCAGATGGAGACTCTCCAAACTTATCGTGGCGGTCCAGAAGGGGGAATTCATTGCCTCTCTGGATCTCACTGAGGCTTACCTGCACATCCCGATTCGCAGCGATCACTGGAAGTACGGTCATGGTCCATCAGTCGACTAGAGCAGTTAGCAAGGTGTTGGTGGCCTTCCAGTCCCTCGTGCAGGGGAGGATGGTTCATGTCGTCTTGGACAACGCCACCATGGTGGCTTATCTCAATCGCCAGGGAGGAACCCGGAGTCCGGCCATGGCACAGGAGGCTCTCCTCCTCTTTGCGTGGGCTGAGCTTCATCTGAAAGGAATTGCAGCCTCTCATGTGGCAGGAGTGGACAACGTGCAGGCGGACTCTCAGTTGTCAGCAGCTGGACCCCGGGGAATGGGAGCTGTCCTGGAAGGCTTGGAATCACATTTGTGCCAGATGAGGAGCCCCCCAGCTGGACCTCATGGCAACCAACCTCAACTCAGACGGATCGGTTCTTCAGCTGAAAGAAGGAAGTTGGGGTGGTGGGAATAGACACCCTAGTTTCCACATGGCCAACCGGAATCCTCCTGTAGTCTTCCTGCCTTGGCTGCTGATCAGATGAGTCTGGCAGTGCATAGAAGCTGATCCCGGTCTGGTAATCCTGGTGGCCCCAGAGTGGCCATATTGGCCGTGGTTTGCAGATCTGGTCTGTCTGGAAACCAAAGGTCCGTTGCACCTGGCTCATCTTCCAACCTCTTACGTCAAGGTCCCATCTTTTCGGATCGGGAGGATTGCTTCTCTCTCGCGGCCTGGCTTTTGAGAGGCAGAGGTTACGAATGAAGGCATATTCGGAGCAGGTGATTTCCACCCTACTGCAGGCCAGGCGGCCCTCGACTTCTATGGCTTACATCTGGATGTGGAAGGTGTTTGAAGCCTGGTGTGATCAACAAGATTAGTGCCGTTGTCTGTGTCCATTCCTCAGGTTTTGGCTTTTCTGCAGTAGGGGTTGTCAAAAGGCTTGGCTTATAACTCCCTGCGGGTTCAGGTTTCAGCCCTTGGCTGTCTCAGAGGTCGGATAAGCAGCAGACCTCTGGCGAGCCACCCCGATGTAGCCTGTTTTTTTTCTGAAAGGGGTAAAGCATCTTCGTCCTCCAATTTGTAAGACATGCCCAGAGTGGAATCTCAACCTAGTCCTACGGGCGCTCTGTGATTTTTCTCCCCCCCCCCCCCCCCCCCCCCTTTGAGCCTCTGGGGAACGCCTCTCTGAAGGACCTCACCTTGAAGGCAGTATTTTTGGTGCTCCGCTAGGCATATTTCAGAATTGCAGGCCTTGTCCTGTAGGGATCCCTTCCTGCACATTTCGGCGGATAGGGTGTCCTTTGTGTACGGTGTCTGCCTTCCATGTTAATCAGACTGTGGAGTTGCCTGGTTTTCCCAAATGGTGTCGTGACTCGGCTTCAGGAAGAGATCTGCATTTTCTCGCTGTTCGCCGGATTCTCCTTCATTATTTGAAGGTCACTAACTCCTTTCGGAAGTCAGACCACCTTTTTGTTTTGTTTGGGGCCCGAAGAAGGGTGAGAAGGCATCAAAGACCTACTTGGCTCGCTGGCTGAAAAACTATTTGCTTGGCCTACATCGGGAAGGGGCGATCTGTTCCAGCTGGATTGAAAGCTCCCTAGACGAGGGCGCAAGCGGCTTCTTGGGCGGAGTGTTAGCTGTTGCCTGCAGAGATTTGTAGGGCCACGGTCTGGTTCTCCCTGCATACCTTTACAAGACATTACCGTCTGGATGTCAGGGCTCCAGACCAAGCGCTTTTTGGAGAAAGTGTTCTGCGAGCAGGTCTTTCGAGTTCCCGCCCAATGTAATGTGGCTTTGGTACATCCCACTGATCTGGGTATGTACAGGAAAGGAAAATTGGTTCTTACCTGCTAATTTTTGTTCCTGTAATACCACAGATCAGTCCAAGGAACCACCCAGGTGCTACTGCTGAAAGACTGATTTACCTGGACTTAAGCTGCTGTACATAGGAAGTCGTTCGGACCTGGGGTTTTCAGGTTCAAGGCCTTTTTTTGTTTTGACCCTTGAGGGTATGTTTGCTTTTTTTAGGGAGTTACCGTAAATGTTTTTTTGTCTGTTAATTCTTGGCTTGGGTATGGACAAATACTGGGGAGCTGCAGGTGGCACACTTGGGATACCAGTGCCTCAAAGTTTGCTCTCTGCCTCCATCTGCTGGTGGGAGTGCATAACCCACTGGTCTGGACTGATCTGTGATATTACAGGAATGAAAATTAGCAGATAAGAACCAATTTTCCTTTCCTAGTGCCTTCTTGGCAGTAGGTGCCCGGGAGAGGTGAGCTTTCAGCGGGTTAGGATGTATGCTCAATTCTAGAAGCGTGTGCATAGCCATGGGTTAAGAAAATGGACACTCGTTAATTGAGCGTCCCTTTTTCTAACCTGACTGCTGGCACACTTAAATAAAAAAAAAAAAAATAATTATTTTTTTTTAACTATGGTGATATTAAGTTGGAGGAACTACAGGAAAGCAGCATTTTCTGCTTTTTTGTAAACTTTTTGGGCTCTTCAAGAATTAACACCTGCTCTGCCAGGCTTTCATTTCTTAGGGTAAAAATGTGCGCATCGGGTGCATTTTTTTTTTTTGCATTTGGTGGGGGAGAAAATAGCTAATAGCCTCATCAAGACAAATTTACATGTGAGCACTATTGGCTACACGCTCGGTGTGATGTGCATTTTGGGCCCGCCAACTCCGTCGTCCAATCGCATGTTAAGCCGTGTGCTGTGGCCAGCACACAGTATTGCATCAGCCTGATTGAGTCATGCCAAAGCCTGTGATTATGCCAGGAAAAGGCAGGATTTCCCTATGCAGAAAACTTGTGGGCTCTTGATCTTGCAATCCACCAACCTCCACTGAGGCCTTTGCCATTTTTCCTCTGTCTTTCAGAGATTTCCTCCTAAATGTTTAGGTGATGCTGTTTTAGTGGCCTCTCTTTCAAGAGTTGCAGTCCCTTCATCTGGTTAGAAGGATGAAGTTTCCCAGCTCTAGAAGGGAATCCTACTGTGTATTATGGCAGTGAGGGAAGGAAGGAAGTGCTCCTGATCTCAGCAGGATTCCCTCTGCTAATGGGTTTGGAAGCTTTTGTCTGATCGCTTCCACTTCAAATGTCTTACCTTTCTGGGGAATTCCTTAGGTCATTGAAGTGATCCTGCCTGGAGAAACATTTCCTCCCCAAGGTGTTGCCTTGATCTTTGTGATGAGTTATTTTGTGGAATAGGTTTAGTCTAGTCTTTCACTGACACAACATCCCTCTGGTCTTGCAGGGAATGTGGGATTATAGGGAGGGTTTTTATTTTTACCTGGCCCAATCCTGCAAAGTTCTTGTTTGATTTGTTCTAGGTAAATCTGGAAATAAAGTGCAGGGCACACCCTCTATGGCAGGGGGTGATCGCTATATCCCAAATCGCAGTGTAATGCAGATGGACATGGCTAACTTCCTGCTGAGCAAAGAGAATGAAATGGACGAGACGCCCACCAAAAAGGTATGGACTGTTCTCAAGCTGGGAAATGGTGGCCGTGGGAGCATCGGGATTCACATACACACTGCATGAATAGTGATTGTGGTGCCTTTGAGTGCCCCTGCATGTCTGAGTCTGTGAAGAATTGATTTCCCTCTAATTTAATCTGTTGCAGTATATTACCACTTTTACTTTCTAATGTAGATACTTGTGGAAGAGTGAGCTCTCAGTGGGTGTTGCCACAATCAGGCTTTTATACGTTCTAGAACAGAGTCCAGCACGCATGCTGCCTGTAATCTCATGGCAAGGAGTTACACTGCAGGAAAGTGAAGACTAATCGTATAGTGTTTGTCTTAGGAGCATCAGAGAGCCTGGGCGTTGAATCTGAATGGTTTTGACCTAGAGGAGGCAAAGATTCTGCGGCTGAGTGGAAAACCTCAGAATGCCCCTGAAGGTGAGTATTTACACTATTATCCATGGATGTTTGTGAGGCAGCTGGGATTCAGGTTGTGCTGTCACTGGCCTATCACAAATTGTAGCAAGTTGCTGGTCTTTAGCACTTGTTCTGTCAGTGTTGTGCAATTCCACTTCATGCAGTCAGGTCAGGGCAGACGAATGGGTTATGCAGTGCAGATGGAAAGTGAGAACAGGCTCACTGCTGTCACTGTGCTGCCTGTATTCTCTGATCTGTGCTGTGGGCTTAGCTTGTTCCTGAGGTGACAGACGAGTTCTCTCTGCCTCAGCCCCTGCTTCTATCAGGGAATAAGGTATTCTGGGACTCCAGAGGTGATAAGTCACTGTTCACTCCCTCTGGAGCTGGTGAGGGCCAGGGGGTTTCCAAAGGGACTCTCTCTCTTCTTTGTCCTCTCCATTTTTCCCTCTCACCCCAGGACTATTTTGTGTGCCTTCTTTCAAAGTGCTTCTTGGCTGGCTGTTCAGGGGGGGAGAAACTGCCATGCGCTGCAGCCTCTCGGTGGCAGTTCACTGCGGGCATGGGAGCACCAGGACTCTTCAGGAGGCAGTTAGAGCACTTACTGGAGAGACAGGAGCAAATTTTCGTGGTCCTTCTGCCGTGTTTGTGAGCAGCCCAAGGAATCCAAGATGGCGTCAGCTGGAGAGCACCACAGAGTCTGCACCATGTTCCATGTACGTACCCAAATCAGTCCAGACTCCTGCGATTTGCCTCCCTTCCAGCAGATGGAGACAGTTTTACTGACACTGTAACATAACCTGTGCTCCTCCTGCAGTCTGCCAATATTGCTCTGTCTCCAGTAAATGGAAGGTGGTACAAACCCTGCAGGGGGTTTAGAATAAACACAATTTTAGATTGAAAGCACTGGTGCTGGGTGACTTCTCCTTTAGCCCTCCCTGCGGGTCAGTAGGTCCTAGTGGGACCATCCCTTCAGGTAGAGGAGCTTCTTAGCGGGAGGGGTTGGACACCCTTTCCCGCTGAGGTGGGAGATATCTGGTGCTGCCAGTTCCCTCTCCCTCCTCCAATGTCCAGCCGGAGCCTGCCGCAACAGTAAGGCAAAAGTTTTAAAACAAAAGGGAGAGTGCAGCACGAATTTCCTGGTGCTGCTCTTGCTATGCCCCACAGTGGTCAGAGCACAGTGAGTTGGGTCACAAGCTTCCAGCCTCTGCCCCCGCTGCGTCTCCAGCGTTGAAGGTAGCTCGGGGGGGGGGCTGTGAACAAGCAGTGCTCCCTTGCGGTTGGCGTCAGGAGACTATGAGCAGTCGAGTACCGCCTTCCCAATTTCGGCAGGAATGGCAGCCATTTTGCGAGAGCACCAACCAGGTGCAGCAGGAAAGGATCCTGTAGCAAGGACCTGCTCTCCAGGTGATGCATTGTCCTTTCGCACTGAGGATATCTCCCCAAGGCTTCCTACCCAGGAGGGAAGGGTTAGGTCGGCCGTCATAGTTGGTGATTCGATTATTAGGAATGTAGATAGCTGGGTGGCTGATGGGTGTGAGGATCGCCTGGTAACTTGCCTACCTGGTGCGAAGGTGGCGGACCTCACGCATCACCTAGATAGGATTTTAGACAGTGCTGGGGAGGAGCCGGCTGTCGTGGTACATGTGGGCACCAACGACATAGGAAAATGTGGGAGGGAGGTTCTGGAAGCCAAATTTAGGCTCTTAGGTAGAAAGCTTAAATCCAGAACCTCCAGGGTAGCTTTCTCTGAAATGCTCCCTGTTCCACGCGCAGGTCACCAGAGACAGGCAGAGCTCCAGAGTCTCAATGTGTGGATGAGACGATGGTGCAAGGAAGAGGGATTCAGCTTTGTAAGGAACTGGGGAAACTTTTGGGGAAGGAGGAGTCTCTTCCGAAGGGATGGGCTGCACCTTAACCAGGATGGAACCAGACTGCTGGCGCTAACCTTTAAAAAGGAGATAGAGCAGCTTTTAAACTAGAACAAAGGGGAAAGCCGACATTCGCTCAGCAGCGCATGGTTCGGAGAGATGTATCTTTAAAGGATACTAATGATGCATTAGAATTAGGGCATCCCGACAGTGAGGTTCCAATAAGAAAAGTAGTCCAAGTGCCTGTAGCTAAAAAATTCTAACTTATCCCTATCAATTAAAAAGCAGGATGAAAATACAAACAAAAAACAAACTTTGAAATGTTTGTATGCTAATGCCAGAAGTCTAAGAAGTAAGATGGGAGAATTAGAAGGTATAGCAGTGAATGATGACATAGACTTAATTGGCATCTCAGAGACATGGTGGAAAGAGGATAACTAATGGGACAGTGCTATACCGGGGTACAAATTATATCGCAATGACAGAGAGGAGCAGTCGGGAGGAGGTGTGGTGCTTTATGTCCGGGATGGCATAGAGTCAACAGGATCAACATCCTGCATGAGACTAAATACAAAATTGAATCTTTATGGGTAGAAATCCCTTGTGTGTCGGGGAAGACTATAGTGATAGGAGTATACTACCGTCCACCTGGTCAAGATGGACAGTGATATACTAAGAGAAATTAGGGAAGCTAACCAAATTGGTAGTGCAGTAATAATGGGAGACTTCAGTTACCCCAATATTGACTGGGTAAATGTATCATTGGGACACGCTAGAGATAAGGTTCCTGGATGGAATAAATGATAGCTTTATGGAGCAATTGGTTCAGGAACAGACGAGAGAGGGAGCATTTTTAGATCTAATTCTCAGTGGAGGACAGGATTTGGTGAGAGAGGTAACGGTGGTGGGGCCGCTTGGCAATAGTGATCATAATATGATCAAATTTGATTTAATGACTGGAAAAGGAACAGTGTGCAAATCCAAGGCTCTCGTGCTAAACTTTCAAAAGGGAAACTTTGATAAAATGAGAAAAATTATTAGAAAAAAACTGAAAGGAGCAGCTACAAAAGTAAAAAATGTCCAAGAGGCGTGGTCATTGTTAAAAAAAATACCATTCTAGAAGCACAGTCCAGATGTATTCCACACATTAAGAAAGGTGGAAAGAAGGCAAAACGATTACCGGCATGGTTAAAAGGGGAGGTGAAAGAAGCTATTTTAGCGAAAAGATCTTCATTCAAAAATTGGAAGAAGGATCCAACAGAAGAAAATAGGATAAAGCATAAACGTTGGCAAGTTAAATGTAAGACATTGATAAGACAGGCTAAGAGAGAATTTGAAAAGAAGTTGGCTGTAGAGGCAAAAACTCACAGTAAAAACTTTTTAAAATATATCCGAAGCAGAAAGCCTGTGAGGGAGTCAGTTGGACCGTTAGATGATCGAGGGGTTATAGGGGCACTTAGGGAAGATAAGGCCATCGTGGAAAGATTAAATGATTTCTTTGCTTCAGTGTTTACTGAAGAGGATGTTGGGGAGGTACCCGTAATGGAGAAGGTTTTCATGGGTAATGATTCAGATGGACTGAATCAAATCACGGTGAACCTAGAAGATGTGGTAGGCCTGATTGACAAACTGAAGAGTAGTAAATCACCTGGACCGGATGGTATACACCCCAGAGTTCTGAAGGAACTAAAAAATGAAATTTCAGATCTATTAGTAAAAATTTGTAACTTATCATTAAAATCATCCATTGTATCTGAAGACTGGAGGATAGCTAATGTAACCCCAATGTTTAAAAAGGGCTTCAGGGGCGATCCGGGAAACTACAGACCGGTTAGCCTGACTTTCAGTGCCAGGAAAAATAGTGGAAAGTGTTCTAAACATCAAAATAGAAGGTTTAATGGAACAAAGTCAGCATGGCTTTACCCAGGGCAAGTCTTGCCTCACAAATCTGCTTCACCTTTTTGAAGGAGTTAATAAACATGTGGATAAAGGTGAACCGGTAGATGTAGTGTACTTGGATTTTCAGAAGGCATTTGACAAAGTTCCTCATGAGAGGCTTCTAGGAAAAGTGAAAAGTCATGGGATAGGTGGCGATGTCCTTTCGTGGATTGCAAACTGGCTAAAAGACAGGAAACAGAGAGTAGGATTAAATGGGCAATTTTCTCAGTGGAAGGGAGTGGACAGTGGAGTGCCTCAGGGATCTGTATTGGGACCCTTACTTTTCAATATATTTATAAATGATCTGGAAAGAAATACGACGAGTGAGATAATCAAATTTGCAGATGACACAAAATTGTTCAGAGTAGTTAAATCACAAGCAGATTGTGATAAATTGCAGGAAGACCTTGTGAGACTGGAAAATTGGGCATCCAAATGGCAGATGAAATTTAATGTGGATAAGTGCAAGGTGATGCATATAGGGAAAAATAACCCATGCTATAATTACACAATGTTGGGTTCCATATTAGGTGCTACAACCCAAGAAAGAGATCTAGGTGTCATAGTGGATAACACATTGAAATCGTCAGCTCAGTGTGCTGCGGCAGTCAAAAAAGCAAACAGAATGTTGGGAATTATTAGAAAGGGAATGGTGAATAAAACGGAAAATGTCATAATCCCTCTGTATCGCTCCATGGTGAGACCGCACCTTGAATACTGTGTACAATTCTGGTCGCCGCATCTCAAAAAAGATATAATTGCGATGGAGAAGGTACAGAGAAGGGCAACCAAAATAAGGGGAATGGAGCAGCTCCCCTATGAGGAAAGATTAAAGAGGTTAGGACTTTTCAGCTTGGAGAAGAGACGGCTGAGGGGGATATGTGAACTTAATAGCAGGTAATGGACTTCTCCTCCAAGAACTTATCCAATCCTTTTTTAAACACAGCTACACTAACTGCACTAACCACATCCTCTGGCAACAAATTCCAGAGTTTAATTGTGCGTTGAGTAAAAAAGAACTTTCTCCGATTAGTTTTAAATGTGCCCCATGCTAACTTCATGGAGTGCCCCCTAGTCTTTCTACTATCCGAAAGAGTAAATAACAGATTCACATCTACCCGTTCTAGACCTCTCATGATTTTAAACACCTCTATCATATCCCCCCTCAGATTCTTTCCAGATCATTTATAAATATACAAGCCGTTAAGCCCGTCACAACGGGCTACATTACATTTTTGTTTTCGGTCCATTTTTGAAAACAGCACCCTCCTACACTTTTTCTCCCTCATTCACCCTTCCCCCCTCAGTCACTCACCCCCTTCCCACCCCTCAGTCTTACTCACTCTCTGTCTCCCACTGCCTCCTTCCCCTCACTCTCACCTCTCTCCCCTTCCCTCACTCACTCCCACCTCTCTCCCCTTCCCTCAGTCACTCCCCACCCTGTCTCAATCCCATCCCCTCTCCCTCAGCCCTCCTCCACTCCCTTTTTCTCTGCTCCACAACTTCTTACCCTTCCACTTACTCACATCCCTGTCTCTCACCTCTCCCTCATTCTCCCTCTCCCCTCCCTCCCTCCCTCTCACTCAGTCCCTCCCTCCCTCTCTCTCTCTCCTCCCTCCCTCGCTACTGGCCGCCGCCGCTGCTCCTCGTCGTCGTTCGCTGACGCCGCTGCTGCCGCCATCGCCGCTGCTGCTGCCACCCGACGCCACCATGTTTTTTGGTTTTTTTTTTACGCTGGCTAAGACCGACGTCCTTGCCCGCAAATGCGCAGTAGAGCTGTGCTCTACTGCGCATTTGCGGGCCGTCGGTCATGGCCCATTTATAAGGTAGATTGAAAAGTAAGGGTCCCAATACAGATCCCTGAGGCACTCCACTGTCCACTCCCTTCCACTGAGAAAATTGACCATTTAATCCTATTCTGTTTCCTGTCTTTTAACCAATTTGTAATCCACGAAAGGACATCGCCACCTATCTCATGACTTTTCACTTTTCCTAGAAGCCTCTCATGAGGAACTTTGTCAAACGCCTTCTGAAAATCCAAGTACACTACATCTACCGGCTCACCTTTATCCACATGTTTATTAACTCCTTCAAAAAAGTGAAGCAGATTTGTGAGGCAAGGCTTGCCCTGGGTAAAGCCATGCTGACTTTGTTCCATTAAACCATGTCTTTCTATATGTTAAAACGACATTGCCCCCTAAATCGAGTGCAAGAGAGTAAGAAGGGCTTAGACTGTTTCGGGCAGTCCTCCGGCAACTTATGAACCTTATTTTCTCCCAGAGATTTGATAAGTTGCTCCAGGTTCTCACCAAAAAGCAACTGGCCCTTGAAGGGAAGGATTCCCAACTGCGCTTTTGGAAGAGGCGTCCGCAGACCAATTTCTCAGCCAGAGGAGGCGCCTGGCCGAGACCGCGAAGACCTTGTTTTGCACTAGCAGAATATCGTAAAGAGCGTCCGCCCCATACGTAATCGCTCCCTCCAAGCGCTCTGCCTCTGCAGGTGGGCGGTCTTGGGTGCTGAGTAATTGTTGAACCCACTTGAGGCTTGCCCGCTGCATGAGACTGCCGCAGATTGTTGCCTGAACTCCCAAGGACAGGACCTCAAATATGTGTTTGAGATAAAATTCCAACTTGTGGTCCTGGACATCCTTTAGAGCCGTAGCCCCAACCACCGGGATGGTGGTGAGTTTGGTAACCGCCGTGACAGAGGAATCCACCTTGGGCATCTTAAGTAGATTCAAGCAGTCCTCAGGAAGGGGGTAGAGCTTGTCCATAGCCCTCCCCACTCGGAGTCCCGCCTCAGGGGACTCCCATTCCCCAAGGAGCATCAGCTTATGCACAGGGTGAAAAGGAAAAGTACATGGAAGAGCCCTAAGTCCCACCAGGACCGGGTCCATGTTGGCAGGCATTGCAGCCGTAACCGTATCCGCCGGGGGCAGCTCAATTCCCAGTTCCTGCAAAATGAAGGGAATGAGCGGTTCTAGTTCCTCCTTTTGAAATAAGCGTAAAACTCGAGGATCGTCCCCCCCTCAAGGTGGGGCTAAGGAAGCCTCGGGTCAACATCCAGATCTTGAATTGGGACCGGTGGGACCCCCGGGATCACCCTAACCGAGCCCTGACCGTCTGGCGCCTTCGGAGGTTGCGGAGGGGAAATTCTCGGGGGGTTTTTTTGGGGAGGGGGGGGTCCAGGGATGGATCTTCCTTCTGCTGTAAGCTGGCTAAATAGGACTTGTGCATAAGAAGCACAAACTCCGCGGAGAAACAAGCCTTAGACATCCAGGGGGGGAGAGGGGTAGGAGGGAGTAGAGAAGTCGGGGGCTGGAATCGGGCTCACATTCCTCCTACACATCCGGTTCTGTATTTGATCCTGCTTCCAAGGTGGCCGCTGGGATCGGCTTGGCCACGTGGCGGTGAACTCTCTCCCGGGTCACTGTGGGCAAGGGGGACCACTGAGGGACCCTCCCACCCGGTAGGCACCTGAGCAGAGGCCTCCTCGAAAGCCGCATGGCAGGCGCTGGAACGCGGCATCAGCGCCGAAAAAAAATTGCAAAAAAAAGTTAAAACAGCTGCGATGAGCAGGGCTGAATCCGTCGGTCAGTGGAGGCAGCGACTGAACTCTGCACGCTGCCGGAGCTGCCCACAGATCTTAAAAGGTAAGAAAAGGAAGTAAAAAATACCGCTCTGCCTGTACCTTTTTTATTTATTTAACTGCTCTGCCAAGCCAGAGGGTACTGGTCTACAGTAGACAGACAATGGGGGAGTGACTGGACCACCAGTATCACCCCAGATGGGTCACCAGGAGCAAGGGGGCCTAGCATAAGAAGGGGGAGAGCAAGTTGTTTCTCCCCCCCCCCCCCCCCAAGGCTCCCAGCAGAGCAAAGAGACCGAAACGTCTCTGAGAAAAAATAGGAGAACTTTCAAAGCCCTTGCTTAAAATAAATAAATACTTGCTTGATCCAGACCAAAAAGGAAAGAAGATCCCCCCTCAGGGAAACTAAGGGAAGAAGGGGAACCGTAGGTTCAGCTGCTGGAGACAGACGAGTACTGAAGGGCTGCAGGGTAGGCTCTGTCCTGATATAGGAGACCCTTTCAGTTTTTCTGTCTCATCTGCTGGACAGGAGGCTCAACCCACTGTCTGGACTGATCCAGGTACGTACAGGGAACAAGTTATTGAAAATATTTGGATACAACTTAAGTTTTTCAATAGTATGTCCACAGTGGCTTTTGAAGAGAATACTGAAGGGTATATCTAAGGTGACGTCGGCTTTAAAACCTGACTCAGTCTCCATCTGTTAGCAGGGGAGCACATAACTCATTGGTCCTGAGGCTATCTTTCTACACTAATTTCTCCATTTTCCTCCATGGCCCTTGAAAGCTATCCAGGGCTGGTCTCCTCGACCATGGTATGTGGATCTGCAGTGACTGCTTTGTGACAGTCATCTTGACCTTCAAGCCAGGGTAAGGGCTTCCTTTCTGGTTTAGAAGTCTTGCACAGACTTTGGCAGTGCCCTACCCAGTAGAGGGATAGCTTGATTATATCCAATTTGTTTGGCCTGGTCAGGCTGGATGAAGAGGAAAGAGAAATTTTAATTCTTGAATTTTTCCTTTCCTTGAGTCCAGCCAAATCAGTCCTTGTTCTGTCAAGTATAAAATATTTCTGATTCATTTTTGGAATAACTGTGTGTGCTTGTCGACGCAATGGATATTAAGGTAGTATCCTGTATTCCTTAAGGTTTGTCTGTTCAATTTCTTGTTTTCTGTTCTCCCTTGAACAGCCTCTTGTTTTTGCATAGGGCAGTGGTTCCCAACCCTGTCCTGGGGCCGCCCTCAGCCAGTCAGGTTTTCAGGATATGGACAATGAATATACATGAGAGATTTTTATGCACTGCCTCCATTGTATGCAAATCTTACTCGTGCATATTCATTTAGATATCCTGAAAGCCTGGCCTGTTCATGGTTTAGTGCATTAAAAATGTTTGTTAGCACTTCATATCGAATACTGGCAGGCTGAGGTCAGCACAGCAGCCTATATAGGAAGATATCAGCAAGCCTGTTAGTCTTATCCTACGTGATCTGTTCTGGCTGGACTTAAGGAAAGGAAATTCAGCTAAGAATTTTCCTTTTGTGCAGAATTCCCCCAGATGTAATTTGTCCAGTTCTGGAGACTATACCTCTCACAAGATATTGAAAGGGTACAGAAGGTCCAGAGTATGCACCAAAACCCATGTGATATGATTCTTACAGCCCTATATACAAATACTCTAGAGGAGAGATGAGTGACATTTTTAAACACTTCAAAAGTACAAATACACAGGAAGCAAAACTTTTTTCAGGGGAAAGAAAGCTAGAACGAGAGGTCAGTGTAAGGTCCCGAAGGTGTTGGAAGTGGATAAAGAGCAGCTATTGGAATTTACATGAGATGGAGACTAACGGTAACTGATTTCAAGAGCCTGGGAGAAGCACAGGATAGTTGTAGAGAAGTCAGAGATCACTGGCATTTATTCCTGGTTCAAACTGTGCAGACTGGATGTACCTTGCAGTTCTTATGTGCTATCAGATTCTGTTTCTGAGACCATGACTCCTGAGTTGACTTTTTTTTTTTTTGTAATTAGAATATCAGAATAATCTGAAAGTCCTCTACAGCCAGAGAACAACACCAGGTTCCATCAGGAAAGCGAGCAGATACATCTCTTCCATGCCTGACCGAATCCTTGATGCTCCAGAAATCAGGAATGATTATTGTAAGTACCCAATGGAAGCTACTTCTGTGCAGCACAATAGTTTCATTTCAAAGTCACCTGGCAGTTTCATGGATCACTACGCTAGATTTGAACCGCTTGACAGTTTTGTTTGTGGTTTTTGTTTTTTTGTTTTTTTTTTTTTCAACCTATAAATATATAGAACTGGTATTGTATGTGATAAATACTTTGACAATAAGAGAAAAACTCACATATAAAGAGCTTTATGACGAATTAAACCCTTATATCTGAGCATACCATACATATATGCCGTGTAAGCGTTTAAATGTTCAAAACACTAAGAAGACGTAAGTGTTAAGCTCAGGTTAATTCATAATCATGGGGTTGTAATAACGTCATGCACTCATGCCACAACATAATTATATACTTCACTGGTTTTCTATTTTTGGTTTTTTTTTTTTTAATTTTATGCTTTGCTTGAAATCAACTTTACTTTATTTTTTTAAAAAAAGTTATGCAAGAAAAAGGTTTTTCAACTTAGCTCTGTCAAGAGAATGTCCATAGGCAAATCCCTGGCACTCGCCAATCTTCTTTCAACAATGTTTCTACAAACAGTAAAGCTGGGCTGCCCAAGTTAGACTTAAACAGAAGCCGTTCTTGAAACACAACGCAAAGTATAAAATTTTAAAAAAACCAAAAATAGAAAATCAGTGAAATATGTAATTGCGTTGTGGCATGAGTACATGACGTTATTACAACCCCATGATTATGAATTAACCTGAGCTTAACACTTACGTCTTCTTAGTGTTTTGAACATTAACGCTTACACGGCATATATGTATGGTATGCTCAGATATGAGGGTTTAATTCGTCATAAAACTCTTTATGTGAGTTTTTTCAACACATATAAGCCGTAACATATTTTAATAAGAAAAGACTATGTTGGCACATGAATAATTTGTAATCTATACCAATTATAGTGTTTTGTTGTGTTTTTCTTATTGTGCCTTTCTGTAAACCGTTGTGATGGTGAATTAACTTAACAACGGTATAGAAGAGTTAAAAAAAAAATAAAGGTAAGCCTTGGTCTGGTAGCTGATTCCCGGCATTGACTTAACCCCCAGGAGGGAGTGGCTGAGAGGCAGCATGTGCGAGACTGAGGGTGGCGGTGAAAGTATTTCCCTCTTCTCCCCCCCGCCCGGCACGAGACCAGGAAGCAGAGACAAGATAAGGTAGAAAGTCTCCGGTCTCTGAGGCTCGGATAGCCGCGCAGATTGCCTGTCGACGTCTGTCCCATCAGGTTGAGCAGCCTCGTCCAGGCTAGACCCCGATTTGGTACAAGGTGCTCCCTCATGGAGACCCTCCCGGGGGGGGGGGGGGGATGCCATCTTGCCCGCATGGTTGCCAGCTCCATCTCCCCCCCCCCCCCCCGATCGCCATATTGTCCGCACAAGTGAGACGTGCGTACAGCGTCGAGCCAGGCGCATAAACTACTTGTGTGCATAGCGGCCTGCGCATCTCGCCGTAGGCGCACATAGCGGCCTGCACGCACATCTTTGATGCGCCTGGAGCACGTATCTAAGCCTCCCGGCGAACGCACATAGGTGCTCAGGTGAGTTTTAAACTACTTCATGCGCCCAAATCATGGCACCACCGACCAAGAAAGCCAAGGGACAAGCTCTCTGCCACACGAGCGGCACAACAGGAAGTGGCTTGGGCCCTGTGCCTGCAGTGCGAAGAGGCCCTGGGGGAACCAGGGCAAGGCGCCCCCTGCCCCCCCCCCCGGCCAGTAGAGGAATCCGGCTCCACCAACGACAGTACAGTGGACCTCTCTATCCCTGGCTTGGTCTCTACTCAATTGGGCACCTCGGGGAATGCTGCTGGCTTAAATATGGACCCAGGAACCTTCTCCTGGGTAGAATTCTTTAAAGGGCTGCAAGCCTTTGTCCAGGCACAATCTGTGCCGCCGGCGACACTGCCACAGCCTCCACCAGAAGACCAGAACCTTCCAGGCCCCTCCTGGCCTCCCCGAGACGTGCCACCTCCAAACAAGACTCCTCTTAGGGGACACAGACAACTCTGAGGCAGAACTAGACTCCCTGGAGGAAGGAGAAATCCCTCCAGCAACAGATCCATACCGAACCATGATGCATTTCTTCTCCAGAGACAAGTTACCAGACCTCGCGTCTCGGAGTTTGAAGGAACTGGCCATCCCAGGCACAAGCGCCACAGCAGAGCTAAAGACGAACCCTCTGCTGGTCAGGCTCCGTCAGGGCTCATGCCATTTTCCATTACTACAGGCCGTACAACAACTGATCGACTTGGAATGGAATGCCCCGGAGGCTAGTTTCAAAGGAGGATGGGCCCTAGAAGCCCTATATCCACTGGAGCCCTCAGCCAAAGAACTCCTGGTGTTCCCTAAAGTGGACGCCATGGTCTGCGCTGTCACGAATTGCACTACCATTCCAGTCGGAGGAGCGGCACTCAAGGATGCCCAGGACAGTTGTCAGGAATCAATCTTTAAACAGTCATTTGATGCAGCTATGACACTACAGATCGCTGCCTGCTGTGCCATGGTGACACAGGCCTGCTTATCTCTTGCCAGGAACGCTACCACGCCCGTCAAAACATTAGAACCAGCGATATCCTTCCTCACAGATGCAACATCCAACCTGGTGCGCGCCTCATCCATTGTGGCAGCCAGAAGACAACTCTGGCTCTGAAGCTGGTCAGCTGACGCGACCTCCAAGACTAAACTCACGAGAGCGCCTTTTAAAGGAGCCCTCCTGTTCGGAAGCAAACTGGAGAAGTTAGCTGACAAATGGGGCGAATCCCCAGTACCTCGGCTACTGGAGGACAAGAACAAAAGTAATCTCCCCTCTCCCCGAATATCCAAGGGCAGAGGATCACAGTGCTTCAGATCATACAGGAATACATACCAAGCACCTCGCCCTGCAGGCAGGGGCCAGTCCTTTCGAAACAAACACAAGAGGGGAGCTGGCTCAGGTCCAGGCCCCAGCCGCACCCCACAATGAGAATCAACAGACCCATCCACAGGAAGAAGCCATAGGGGGCAGGCTTGCCCTATTCTACCAAAGATGGGTCGAGATAACGTCGGACAGGTGGGTCCTAACCATCATTCGAGGGGGATATTATCTGGACTTCCACAGCATCCCCCCAGACAAATTTGTGAAATCCCCCTGCCACGACCCCTCCAAGAGGACGGCAGTGGAAACCACACTGACAAAATTGCTCTCCCTGGAGGCTATAACATCGGTGCCCACGCACCAACGAAATACTGGGCACTATTCCATCTATTTTATCGTCCCCAAGAAAGAGGGAACGTTCTGGCCCATCCTGGACCTCAAGTCTGTCACCTGGAAAGTTATTCTAGTGGTGATCACTTTGGCACATAGTGAGTTCAGGCCTTAGTTACGTACCCGCCATACACAAAATTCTTTCATGATCGTGTGGTCCTACATACGCATCCCAAGTTCCTGCCTAAGGTTGTGACTGGCGTTCACATCAATCAGTCCATTGTTGTTTTCCCCAGGCCTCATTCCCATCTATGGGAATGGGCTCTTCATACATTGGATTGGAAGAGGGCTTTGGTTTTCTATTTGGAACAGACAGGTTACAGGCAATCCATGCAACTCTGTTTTTTTTTTTATAACAATAGGTTGGGAGTTGCGGTGGGTAAACACTCTAACTGGCTAGTGGACTGCATCGCTCTCTGCTATGCACAAGTGGGCTGTCAGCTTGGAGGCCGAATCAAAGATCTCTCCCTGAGGGCGATGGCGATGTTAGCCCACTTGCAGGTAGTTTCCATGGCTGACATTTGCCAGGCAGCAACATAGAGGTCCCTGTACATGTTCGCTGTCCACTACTGCTTGGACAAGGATGGTCGACAAGACAGTGTCTTCGGCCAATCTGTCCTTCGTAACCTCTTTCAGATTTAAACTGAACTCTTCCTGCCTAGGGCCCATTCTTTGGTTCAGGCTGTATGTTACCATCAGCATCGCAGTTATTTTGGTGCCTGTTTCGCATGGTTCTGGTCGGGAGCAGCCTGTAGCTTGGTATTTACCCATCTGTGAGGGCTACCATCCTGCTTGTCCTAGGAGAAAGTGCAGTTGCTTACCTGTAACAGGTGTTCTCCTAGGACAGCAGGATGTTAGTGAGGTGATGGGTGGGTTTCCTGAGGACTGATTTGGGTTGTCCTGCATTTTTTGTTTTATTTTCTCATGTATTTTTCTCTGTTACAAGACTGAAGGGGGACCTCGCGTGGAAGCGCAGATAGTGGCATGCTCAGTGTGCCAGTCAAAGCTTTCCATGCTGGGCTCCATCTGATGCCACCCACGTGTGAGGACTAACATCCTGGGTCCTCTGAGAACACCTACTACAGGTAAGTAACTGCGCTTTATCTTAATTTCCTTTTATCCTGCGATACTTGTCCAGGTGAATGTATTATGCTTCCGTGCTAGCATGTGGAAACGGTACTAAGTTTTCTACAGCATCTTTCAGTACATGACAAACTTCTTTGTATGTGTGCTTTTCATTGCATGGTTCCATGCTAGCTAGCTTTGGTGTCTTTCCTTAGGAAGCATCCTTGCTAGGGCAGTAAGGATAATGGGAGAGAACCAGGTTTGTGGGGGGTGTTTTTTGTGTTTGTTTTTTTAAAGGCTTTGGCATCTGTAAGTTGAATTGTTGGTAGATGAACTTCAGCAACCCCTCTTGTTACTGACTTTTTACCCAAAAATCCTAAAGCGGGAAAACACATTTTAGTTTACCTTTAGAAATCAGAGTGCAGAAATGTTATTGGTAAGGTTAAATAGATCTTTCTTAGAATCTTTTTAAAATAGCCAAGGTAGTTTGTTCTGACGGGCAAAGCTTTTATTTCCACATGCATAGCCTTGAAATGATCAGCTTGTTTGCTTTGTGACTTTGGTTACTGACATAAGCTCTTTGCTCTTAATGTACTTTCCTTTCAGGCCAAAGCTGTATCTGCACTATCTTTAGTGTAGACAGATCCTCTGTCTTGGATCAGTTTATGCTGATAATCATGGCTGATGTGCTACTTATTTAAAAAGCTGCTGTAAGCAAGCTTAGAAGTGCAGGGACCTGTCTGCTACAGGACACTTCCTGTTACCCTCCCACTTCACTTCATGATCCTAAGTTCAGGAAAAAGACCAACATACTCAGAATCAGACTTATCAGATTTGGCAGGATTTAGCATTTAGAAGATACTTCTCTGAAAACCTGGCTACTAAGCACCAATTTACCCTAAATGTTCTGTACCATGGGTGGTTACAAACATACCATAAACCTTAGTCTGCTTAATATATTAATACTTATGGCTAACTTACTTACTCTTGGTCCCAACTTCAGGTGATCTCCCCTGTTTGCCTCTGAAGCAGGCTCCAGCTGGAGAGCTGGAAATGTGGGCGGGAGAGGAGACTTGCTTCTGAGTCCCGTACTAGCAGAGCTGTCAGGCTGCTCTCGGCTTCCCGTTGCCTCAGGCTTCGTACCACCATTAGTCCCTGCACAGGGCCTATCCGGTCCCCTGGCCACACATTAGTCTTCTCCCTCCTCGATAGCAGGGGTTGCTGGGCTGCTTCAGGTTTGCCCTTCTGGTTCACTTTCAGACTCGCTCCTCCAGTTTCGCGCTCTCCTCCTTATTTGCCCCCCATCTGATAAATATGCATAAGCTCATGCATAATCACGTGGTAGGTGTAGGGTCTTTGCTGCATTGCAAGTCTTTTCCTCCCTCCCCTTTTCTTCAGTGGGGGAAGGGTGTTTCCTGTCATGTATGCCAAGTTGCTTACCAGAGTCAGTGTTTTTTCAGTCCCAGACTGCCCTCCATCTTCCAATGGTGGGGGGTCCTTCTGACCTCTGGACTCCCAGTCCATGACTCCTGTTTTGGTCTTATTTACACAGGAGCATACAAACAATAAGATCTTGATAGCATCTTTCAGTGCTTGTTTACAGTTCTCATCTGGTCAAAGGTATTCTTTTTTCAGCTATGACAGTTTGGGGCCTATCAGTATTTGTCTGCATACTTCTTTGGCTATTATGATTCATATTTGGTGCTTTCAGTGGTAAAACATGGGATATCTCCCTACGCTGCCATCTTAACCTCAGAATTTTTAGAAACGTTAACTGCTAATAGTGCCTCAGCACTCAATTGCACTGAATTAAAATGTTAAATTATTTTAACGGCACAGTAAATTTTCCTTAAATATTTTTCAACTACTTCCATGTCCCCTGCCCCTCACTCTGCACTTAATTTAATATTCTCAGATGGTACAAGTACTCGCCAGGCGTGGCCAGCAGGGGATGCTAGCTTAATGTTTAATCTTCATCTCTTCCCAGAGCAGACTAGTATAAGCCACAGGGTCAGCCCTTGTCAAACAGACTAGCATGAGTTTGGAATGGTGTGGGCTAAGCCATGGAGCTGGACCTGGAATCTGAGCATTTAAGAACCTCCCTTTTTTTTTCTTTTTTTTTTTTCAATACCACTTTTCTGGGAGCAGTTGTGGTAACATGTCACAGGCACCAATTGGCTTGTATTGACTAAAATGTCAAAGGGTGTATGAAGCATTTGGATCCTATTTTTGGAAGTAATAATCACTGTTCCAACCATGGCTGCTCCAAGGAGCTAAGGGGACATGTAGGGGAGCAGCTTAAAGAATTTCTTAAACTAAGGGTCTTGCAACAGGGTGCATGCAATTAAAATTTAGAATTCTTTACAAAGTCCTTATGATAATTCACAAAGCCACGCACAATGTAATACCTCTTGATCTTATCTTACCTCTTCATTTCCACAAATCCTCCAGACCTGTAAGATCTGCCTACAAAGGCTCTCTACACCGCCCTAAGGAAACATGCCCTATCCACTGCTGGTCCCTCTCAATGGAACACTCTCTTCCCCCAGATCTCCGGCTAGAATCATGCCCACTAACTTTAAAAAAAACCTTAAAACTTGGCTTTTCAAACAAGCCTTTCCTCATCCAGATGATCCCCCCTCTGAAATCAGGAAGATCCACCCCGGAACACTAATTGATACTGCTTCACACTCACAAGGAAGTACGTGCGCCCTCTCTTCTAGGTCATTCGTGCTCCATTCTCGCCCGGAATGGACTCTGCCATCTGGCTTGGTCTAGACTGAACATACTTTCTGACTTCCTTAATGCCTTATTGTGTATTTATTTTCATTGCTTAGTATATAATTTGATCTTACTATTTGTTTTATCTTATAGGCTTTTTATCATTGCGTGTTTATTATCATATGTTTTCTCTTGATTTGATATTGTTTGAGTCATCCTATTCCTCACGTGGCTCACACTTTTTCAGTTGTCATTATTTACCTTTGTTTTTGATCCCTTATTCCCAGTTCCATGTCACCCTGTTCTATGTAATGCTATTTGCAACTTTTGTTTTCACTGTAAACAGATATGTAAATTTTCTACATGAATGTCGGTATATAAAAGTCCAAAATAAATAAATAAATGCACCTGAAATACTACACTGTACAAAGGTAGAGCCACCTGACAAGGGGATGTTTGCATTTTAGATCTGAACTTGATTGACTGGAGTGCTCAGAACTGTTTGGCTGTTGCCTTGGGAGACACCGTGTACCTATGGAACGCCGCCTCAGGTGACATTGTGATGCTACTGCAAATGGAGCAGCCTGAGGAGTACATATCTTCTGTGTCCTGGATAAAAGAAGGCAATTACCTTGCTGTCGGCACCAGTAATAATGAGGTTCAGGTAAGCAGCACTTTCCACTGCCAGTGTGGCAGCTCTTCAGCTTAATCAAAGCTTTTCATCTGATTAGCATTGCAGTGCAGCTACAAAGGTAGAGTGTGCAACAGGCGTGGACACTTTTTAAAAAATACCATCTTAGAAGCCCAGTTCAGATGTATTCCACGCATTAAGAAAGATGGAAGGAAGGTCAAACTATTGCCGGCATGGTTAAAAAGTGAGATGAAAGAAGCTATTTTGGCAATAAGATCGTCATTCAGAAAATTGGAAGAAGGATCCATCAGTGGAAAATAGGATAATGCATAAGCGTTGGCAAGTTAAATATAAGACATTGATAAGTCAGGCTAAGAGAATCTGAAAAGAAGTTGGCCATAGAGGCAAAAACTCACAACTTTTAAAAATATATCTGAAGCAGAAAGACTGTGAGAGTTGGTTAGACCATTAGATGAATGAGGGGTTAAAGGGGCACTTAGGGCAGATAAGGCCATTGAGGAAAGATTAAATAAATTCTTTTGCTTTGGTGTTTATTGAAGAGTATGTTGGAGATACCCGTTCTGGAGACTGTCATTAATTCAAATTTGATCATGTTATGATCACTATTGCCAAGCAGCACCACTGTACCTTTTCTATCCAGATCCTGGTCTCCATTAAGAGTTAGATCTAAAATTGCTCCCTCTCTCATCTGATTCTGAACCAATTGCTCCATAAAACTATTTATTCCATCCAGGAACTTTCTCTCTAGCATATCCTGATATTACATTTACCCAGTCAATATTGGGATAGTTGAAAATCGGTATGCTATGTCATCAAACATTTATCTTGTCAAATGTCCTTGTGAGATGATTGGACTGGACCATTTCTCAGGGCATGATTCTAAGGGCCACTTTCCTGACAGATGAAAATTTATTGGAAGACTGTCAAATCCTGGAATATCACAAATGACAAGTAGCAAACCAGATTTCTCCTAAGATAAGCAGGATGGTAGTCCTCACATGGGTGGCATCAGATGGAGCCCAGCAGGGAAAACTTGTCAAAGTTTCTAGAAACTTTGACACACACTGAGCGCGCCCAGCATACCACCATCCACGTGTCCACGCAGGGTCCTTCTTTGGTCTTTCTGTGACTCTGAAGCCTCTGCAGCTCGCTCTTTTTGTCCATTCTTCTCAAGTCCTGTTGGGTCCCTGTTCACTTTCAGGGTTATTTTCAGGCGCCGCGGCAAGCTTTTTTTTTTTTTCTCATTCACGGTCAATTACAGCCTGTGCTGCCTCCCAGTGGCCACTGGGCACCGACTGTGCCCAGTGTTTTTTCCCATGGCATCTGGCTTCCGCCAGTGCCCCCGGACTATGTCTATCACAGATCCTCATGAGGTCTGTCTTGTGCCTGGGGGCATTGCATGATGTCCCTGGCTGTGATCTTTGTGCCCCGATGATCCCCAAATGCCGTCGGGCATGCCTTGATAAAATGTAGAAATTGTTTTGCCCCAAAAAGTCAGAACCCTCTACTTCAGCATTGGGGCTTCAACACCAAAGGGTAAGGAGATCACTGTGATCCCGACCCCTTTGGTGTCTCCTCCACTACAGACTACCAGTTTAGAACTAGGTGCGGGGGCAGTCTGTCTTCTCGTTCCAGGTCTGGATCCTCTCCATCTCCCTCAGCTCTGGGGAAAGACCAGGCCAAGCATCGGGAGAAATCTAGAAAACATCGCCATAGATCCTAGTCGCATGCTTTGGACCTCTGGAGGGCACCGGCACCATCCGTGCTGCCCCGAAGCGGTTCCAGGCCGAGGAAGCCTTGCCTTCTATGCAACCCGAAGAACCGCAGTGATATGCACTGAGGTCACCTGTCCAAGGCTGGCTTAAAAACAACCTCTGTGAGAGTTCACCTTGGTGCCATCGAGGCATGACATCAGGGGGTGGATGACTCGTCCATCTCAACACATCCTCTTGTGGGACGTTTCATGTGAGGTTTACTTCAGCTCAAGCCCCTGATACAGCCCCCCAGCGGTATCTTGGGACTTCAACGTGGTGTTATCCCATCTCATGAGGGCACTGTTTGAGCCTCTGAGATCTTATGACCTGAAGTAACGCCTAAAAACTGAATCCCTTCTAATCTCACAGACAACATCCTAATGGGCCTAGATAAAGGCCAATCCTATCTATTGGCTCTACTCGACATCTCAGCAGCGTTAAACACCATGAACCATTCAATTCTCATCAACTCTGGCTCCGAAACTGGTCAGCGAACGCATCCTGCAAAGCTAGACTCACGAGGATGCCATTTCAAAGGATCCCTCTTGTTCGGAAGCGAACTGGAGAAACTGGCAGACAAATGGGGAGACTCCCCATTGCCGCGCTTACCAGAAGACAAGACAGAGAAACCAGCGGCCCTTCCCCAGATCATCCCGCGGCAGAGGATCACAGCGCTTCAACCCTTATAGCAGGAACAGCTATCAAGCGCCACGCTCCACAGGCAGAAACCAGTCCTTTCGGAACAAGCACAACAAGAGAGGGAACCGGCTCGGGTTCAGGCCCCAGCTGCACCCCACAATGAGATTCAGCCGACCCGTCTAAAGGAAGAAACCATAGGGGGCAGACTAACCCTATTCTACCGCAGATGGGTTGAACTTCGGACAAGTGGGTCCTAGTCATCATTCGGGAGGGGGGTACTATTTGGATTTCCTGCGAACCCCTCCGGACAAGTTTGTGGAGTCTCCTTGCCACGACCCCGCCAAGAGGGCGGCAGTGGAATCCACGCTAAACAGACTTCTGGCTCTCAAGGCCATCATACCGGTACCTCCACAGGAAGCAAATACGAGGCAGCATTCCATTTACCTTATCTTTCCCAAGAAAGAGGGAACGTTCCGGCCCATCCTGGACCTCAAGTCGGTCAACCGTCACCTGAGGATCCCCCGCTTCCGCATGGAAACCCTGCGCTCCGTGATAAAGGCAATACAACCGGGAGAGTTCCTCACCTCCCTGGATCTCTCGGAAACCTACCTGCATATACCAATTCACCAGGAACACCAGAGATATCTACGCTTCAAGGTCCTGGACCGCCACTTCCAGTTCCGGGTGCTTCCCTTCGGGTTAGCCACAGCTCCCCAGACACTTACCAAGGTAATAGTGGTGGTGGCAGCAGCATTGAGGAAGGAAGGGATCCTGGTACACCCTTACCTAGACGATTGGCTGATCAGAGCGAAGTCGCCAGCGGAAAGCCACCAAGCGACCAGCAGAGTCATAACTCTAATAGAGAGCCTAGGATGGGTGGTCAACACAAACAAGAGTTCTCTACAGCCATCCCAGTCACTGGAATACCTAGGAGTCCAATTCGACACCAAAGAAGAAAAGGTCAGCCTGACCCTCATGAGGAGGTCAAAACTATGGAACCGGCTGCAAACACTACTGAACGACCCTCGTCCCACAGCATGGAATTACCTGCAAGTCCTCGGGCTGATGGCATCCATGCTGGAAGTAGTGCCTTGGGCAAGAGCCCACATGAGGCCCCTTCAGCACTCTCTCCTATTAAGATGGAGCCCATGGACCCAGAACTACAACCGTTCGGCTGGCAGTCCCAAGCAGTCTCCGGACCCAGCTACGGTGGTGGCTACAGACCAACCACAAAACAGGGGATCAAGACTATCCTCCCCGACATGGACCCTGCTCACCACAGACGCCAGTCTACGAGGATGGGGGCACACTGCGAGGAGTTAACCGCCCAAGGGCGGTGGAACACCGAAGAGGCAGGATGGAACATCAACTGCCTGGAAGCAAGGGCAGTCAGACTAGCCTGCCTACGGTTCGCCCACAGAATCCGGGACAAAGCAGTAAGGGTGATGTTAGACAACGCCACAACGGTAGCCTACATCAACCGACAAGGGGGCACCAGAAGCCAGCAGGTGTCCCTAGAAATAGACCCACTGATGGCATGGGCGGAAGCAAGTCTCCAGGAGATCTCTGCCGTCCACATCGCCAGGAAAGACAACATAACTGCAGACTACCTCAGCAGAGAGCCTAGATCCCGGAGAATGGAAGCTGTCTGCCACAGCATTCCAGATAATAGTGAACCGGTGGGGGACACCGGTCATGGATCTTCTGGCAAGCAGAGCCAATGCGCAAGTACCCAGATACTTCAGCCGCAGATGGGAACCGCAGTCTCAAAGAATCGACGCCCTGGTGCAGACCTGTCCACTGGGGGCCCTACTTATACGCCTTCCCGCCGTGGCCCTTGCTGGGCGCAATCATTCACAAGATACAGTTACACAAGGGACTAGTTCTTCTGGTGGCTCCAGATTGGCCAAGAAGACCGTGGTACGCGGACATGAGAAGACTACTGTCAGGGAACCCTCTTCCCCTGCTGCCTCAGAGACCTACAGCAAGGACCGATCCTCCTCGAGGACCCAGCTCAATTCTCTCTTACGGTCTGGCCATTGAGAGTGCTCGCCTGAGGAAGAACGGATACTCGGGGGCTGTAATCAACACCCTCCTCCGAGCACGCAAGTTCTCCACCTCACTATCGTACATAAGGATTTGGAGAGTATTCGAAGCCTGGTGCAATGATCACAACATCAACCCGCGCTCATTCAAAGTTCCAGTGATCCTGGAATTCTTACAGAACGGGCTTCAGAAGGACCTGTCCCTCAATTCCATCAAGGTACAGGTGGCAGCTTTATCGTGCTATGGCTCCAGGAGTGAAGGCGACAGCATAGCTTCTCACCCAGACGCGTCACGCTTCCTGAAGGAAGTCAAATACATCCGCCCACCTCTAAAGTGGCCGGTACCTCTATGGAATCTCAACCTCGTCCTGGACTTTCTAGCAGGAAACAGTTTCAGACCCCTCCGAGGCCTGTCTCTCCGTCTCTTGACTTTAAAGACTGTATTTTTGCTGGCAGTCTGCTCAGCCTGCCGCATCTCTGAACTACAAGCACTGTCCTGCCGTGAACCGTTCCTCAGGTTCACACCGGGATCCATACAACTGCGCACGGTTCCCTCGTTCCTCCCCAAAGTGGCTCTCACTTCCACCTTAACCATCTCACTCCCATCGGCGGATGCCCTGAAGAATTCAGAAGAAGCCCAGAGCCTACGCCACCTCAACCTCGGCAGACTCTTATCCAGATACCTGGAAATATCGGAACCCGTAAGAAAGACGGACCACCTTTTCGTCCACAGCGGGAAGAAACAAGGGGAAGCGGCCTCGCGGGCCACGATAGCCCGCTGGATCAAGGAATTCATCAAGGCGGCCTATGTAGAAGCAGGAAAGCCCCCGCCTCTACAGGTTAAGGCCCATTCGACCAGAGCCCAGGCAGCGTCCTGGGCGGAGACCAGAATGTCACCTGCTGAAATTTGCAGGGCGGCGACATGTTCCTCCATCCATACTTTCTCCAGATTTTACCGTCTCAACGTTCAAGCTCAGGAGGATATGGCATTTGCAAGGGCAATACTGAGTGGGTCACGGGCAGCCTCCCACCTGGTTCGGGAGTAGCTTTTATACATCCCATTGGTCCTGAGTCCATCTGCTACACGCTAGGAAATGGAGAAATTACTTACCTGATTTCGTTTTCCTTAGTGTAGACAGATGGACTCAGTATCCCGCCCTTGGCTGCCGGACACATACATGACTCAAGGGTAAGCCAGATTTTCATTTACCCAGGATATCCACCCTACCGGGTGCAGACGCTTCAGGTTGAGCTCCCTGGCGGTCTCCAGCTATAGCTCACCAACCAATCTATTAATCAGGTTAATCAAGTTTTAACGTTAACTAAGTTATAAAGTTATTCAAGTTATAAATTTAATCAGTCAGTCAAACATATATCCACGATGCTTTGCAAGGAAGAATACTGAGGATTTGCACTTCCTGCAGGGGTATATGTACTAGGGGCTGACGTCAGATTGAAATCTGATCCGTCTCCAACTGCTAACAGGAGTACACTATACCCATTGGTCCTGAGTCCCTCTGTCTACACTAAGGAAAATGGAGAAATTACTTACCTGATAATTTCAATCTCACCCCATTTATTCCACTCACGGAGTACCTCAGGGTTCGTCTCTTTCCCCTACACTGTTTAATATTTATCTGCTTCCCCTTTGCCAGCTTCTATCAACTCTTAACCTGACCCACTTCATCTACGCTGACGACGTGCAGATCTTGATCCCCATCTCAGATCCCATCGCTGAAACCCTAAATTTCTGGAACAGCTGTCTTCACTCCATCGACCTTTTCCTCTCCAGCCTCGACCTTGTCCTCAACACTTCCAAAACTGAGCTCCTTTTCATCTCTCCCAATGACTGCAACCGCATCATCCCATCAGTGAACCACGTGAGAGACCTAGGAGCTATTCTAGACACCCGAATGAATTTCAAAAAATTTATAAACACCACAAAAAAATGCTTCTATAAGCTACATGTTCTAAAACAGCTCAGACCCCTCTTACACCATCATGATTACCGCTCAGTCCTCCAGGCAATACTGTTTTCAAAAATTGACTACTGTAATGCTTTACTCCTTGGCCTTCCTGCCTCCACAACTAAACCATTACAGATGATCCAGAACGCCGCAGCTCTGATCTTAACCAATTCAAGGCAAAGAGACCATATCACCCCTATCCTCAAAAACTTACACTGGCTTCCCATCAACTATAGAATCCTGTTTAAGACCATGACAATTATCCACAAAACCATCTACCTTCAATCTACACTCCAACTCAAAATTCCGCTCAGCCTTCACTCCTCTGCAAGACCGATCAGATCGGCATATAAAGGATCTCTTCACGAACCCACCTCTAAATCCTCACTTCACCCCTCCATTAGGAAACGTGCATTGTCTACTGCCGGACCCTCTCAATGGAATTCATTACCACCAGAGCTTTGACAGGAACAATGCCCTTTCACCTTCAGAAAGAATCTGAAAACATGGCTTTTCAAACTAGCCTTCCTCTAACCAATTCATAATCCCCTGTCAGTTCTACTCTGTTCCATTATAACTTCAGTAACTCTGGCTGCCCTCTGGCTCCAACCTATTATTAGGCAAGCCACCCCGATAGATTCGCAGCCCTTCCCCCCCCTTCACACACTGCCTGGTCTTTCTCCCTCCCCCCTCCGCCCTGACCTTGACATTTCCCTTCCAACCCTTAACACCACCATCGTCAATCCCGTATAGATTTACTCACCCTTGAAGAACTGTTTGTTTGATTTCCTACATGGTTACTCGTCAAGTTTATAAACTACTTATTGTTTTCACTATAGTAACACAATGTTCAGCCAATTCTTCCTTGGTCTCTTGTCCCGAATTGCATCACCCTGTTTTTTGTAACTTCCTCCTATTCTTTTGGTTATCCCCTGTTATGCTGTAAACCGGTACGATAAGATATTTATCTTGAGCATCGGTATATTAAGATTCTAAATAAGTACCTATCTTGGAAGATTTGTCTTCCTTGTGGCGATCACCTCAGCATGCAGGGTCAGCGAACATCAGGCTTTTGGTATCTTACCAGTCTTATACAAATTTTTTCATAAGGTAGCTTTGCGTAAGCATCCAAAGTTCCTATTCAGGGTGGTCAGAATTTAATCTCAATCAATCTATTATCCTGCCCACCTTTTTTTTTTTTCCAAGGTCACACTCTCATCGAGGTGAGTGTCCTGCACACTCCAGATTGTTAAAGGGCTCTGGCCTTTTACTTGGACTTGGATGGTGACTCGCCACCAGTCCACTCAACCTTGTCTCCTTTGACCAGAACAGATTGGGAGTCGCAGTGTCCAAGCAAGCAGACTGTATTTCATTCTGCTACGTACAAGCAGGACTGCAACTTGAGGGCCATGTCAGCTTCAGTGGTTCACTCGTGTGCGTGTGTGTGTGTGTGTGTGTGGTACCCGTACACGAGATCTGCAGGGCAGCGACCTGAAGCTCCCTCCACACCTTCACCTTTCATTACTGTTTGGACAAAGATGGGTGACATAACAGTAATTTTGGTCGGTCAGTCCATTGTAAAACCCAACTCTCCCTGCCTCTGGCCCTTGGTTCAGGCTGTCTCCCAGTATTTTAGTAGCACTGGTTGTTGTGCGTGTTGGCACCTGTTAAGTGCTGTCTATCTTATCTTTGGGAGCAGCCTGTAGCTATGTATTCACCCATGTGTGAAGACTACCATCCTGTAACAAGTGTTCTCCTAGGACAGCAGGATGCTAGTTCTCACGAAACCAGCCCACTGCCCTGCAGAGTTGGGTTTCTTTAGGTTTGTTTTATTTTTCGCGAATTCTGTATTATAAGACTGAAGATGGATGGTGGCATGCTCAGTGTGTGTCAAAGTTTCTGGAAACCTTGACACAAGTTTTCCGTACCAGGCTTGATCTGTCACCCATGTGTGAGGACTAATATCCTGCTGTCCTAGGAGAACACCTGTTACAGATAAGCAATTCTGCTATTCCAGGAGTGACGAGCACCCATGTTAGATGTTTACTTCTGTGATCAGAGAGGCCCTGAAAATTCTGCTCCTGGAGAGGGACACAAAGCAAGTTAGGCTTGGACACCAGCCCTCTAGTTTGAGGAGAGGGTCTTGTATGCTTGTCCTCCATTTTCTTCTGGTAGCTACAACTCTGATAAGAGGCCCAAAATTCTCAGTCTCTATTGGCTGAGACGCTGGTTTCCACTTCTGAGAGAGATCAATCAAAAATCTGATCGTTGTAAAATTTCCCATATTTTTTTTGTTGTAATTTTTTATTGAACATATATTAACATAATGTGTGTGTGTGTGTGTGTAATCACATGGCTAATGAAACAATGTATATAGTCTAATAGACAGTGATTAAAAATGGTACACAACAGTCTGTCATCTTTTCCCGGCTGCTGCTGGGTAATCACAGGCGTGGTGGAATGCGGTTTAGCTCTCCATTGTAAATATGGATTCTACACCTGTGAGAATCGGGGGAGTGTGTGGTGTTTACGAGCGGTAATTTGATACAACGCACACATCGTGTCCAATTTTAGAAGAAATACCTCTACAGGTGTCACCCCGCTTGCTTCCATGCTGCAGCTAGTATGCACCTTGCCCCAAGCAAGCTCTCACGCCGTGATCCCTCAATAGGAGCATTCAGTAGCACCTGCTCCGGTGTAAGCTGAATGGGTTGCCACAGAATTTGTTGAATAGTATCAAGGTCCTCGTTCCACAGTCGACCCACCTTGCCCATTCCCACCACAAATGGGTTTAGGTCCCTCTTTGGCCACTACCCTTCCAACATAAGTCATCCTGGCTTAGATTAGCCCTATATTTATTTATTTATTTATTTAAAAATATTTCTATACTGTCTTTTCAAACAAATTTGACCAAAACGGTTTACAAAATTACAAATTATAAAAACAAAAATAACCAAAAAATTACTTTCAACTAAAGACCGTAAAATTGAAATAAAACCAAATTAACAAAAATAAAATAGAAAAAAAATACAATGTATCATTATAAACCCTACTCCTTTAAGCATAGCTATACTATTTTTTACAAAAACAAGTAAAAAGCCAGAAAAATCAAAATAGAATACCTTAGGGCCTATGTCTGATAGACCAGAGCCCTAGAGGATACGTAATCAAGCAATCAATAAGAACAGATGATATATACCTTATTGAGGTTAGGTGTTCAGACTATCAAGGTCTCCAAAAGCTATCTTAAATAAGTTTTTACTGCCTTCTTAAATTCATTATGGCTGGTAATTTGCCTTAAAGTATTAGGGAGTGAATTCCACAACAAGGGTCCTGCCACTGAAAAGGCTCTTTCTTTGGTCATATTTAGTCTCGCCAATCTAACTGTAGGAACATCAAGCAGATATTTAGTTGTAGATCTAAGGTGTCTAGCTGGTTTGTATAACCGTAAAGATGTACAGAGCCAAGTTGAATCTGGGTCATGAATTAAAGAGAGAACTTTATATTTTACATGAAATTTAATTGGAAGCCAATGTAGCTTGTACAAGATAGGGGAGATATGATGTCTCATTGGCAAGCCTACTAGTAGACAGGCCGCAGAATTCTGTATTTGTTGCAATGGTTTTAAGGCGGAATCTGGAAGACCCAAAAGTAGACTTACAGTAGTCTAAACCAGCAAAAATGAGAGATTGAAGAACTGTTTGAAAATCATCTTTGAAAAGTAGTGGTTTTTAATCTTTTTAAAGTATGTAACTTGAAAAAATGAATTCTTTAACTAAAGTGGAAACATGTTGTGATAAGGATAGATTTGTATCTACTTGTATTCCCAAATTGCGGGCGACTTTTTTAACTTTAATTACCTCGCTACCTAGAGTAACCAATGGTGGTGGACCGTTTGTGGGATTATCTAGCACACTCAAAAGGAGGAGCTCTGTTTTTTTAGCATTGAGTTTAAGCCGACTATGGCTTAGCCAATGTTCAATTGTCTTCACATAAAGATTGCACAGTGAAATAGTCTCAGCCCAAGAAGATTTGTAAGGGACATAGATTTGAATGTCATCCGCGTAGATCTTAAATTGAACATTCAGTGTAGCTAAAATATGGCACAATGGAAGAAGATAAATATTGAACAAAACTGGTGACAGGGATGACCCTTGCGGGACCCCAGTGGCTTGCGTGTAAATTTGTGAGGATTTGCCTTTAAAGTTTATTTGACAGCGGCGATTAGCAAGATAACTATTAAACCAATTCAGTACTGTGGCTTGTATACCGATCGCTTGAAGTCTGGATAGTAAAATCTTATTGATCGAGCGTATCAAACGCCGCTGATATATCCAAATATATCAAAAGAAATCCGTGTTAGAATACGAATCCTCGTATATACGTATCACAAGAGGAAAGTAAAAGGGTTTCAGTTGAATAGCCCTTTCTAAAGCCATGTTGATCTGGATGTAAAATGTCATGGTCTGATAGATAATCTCTCAGTTGGAAGAGCACAAGTAATTCAATAGTTTTTGACAGAGGTAAGAGTAGCAATTGGTCTAAAATTTGTAAAATCTAGTAGTGAGGATGATTTGGTTTTTTGAATTGGAGTAATAGAGGCTAATTTCAATTGATGTGGGAAAGATACCAGTTTCCAATGATTGGTTTATGATGGAGCAAATTATTTCAGGACAATAGTCACCTAATTCTTTAAGATGGCACCAGAACATGGGTTTAAAGGGGAATTAGATAACTTTTGTTTGTTATTTTTTGAATTATATCATTTGAGGCTTTATCAAATGAGCTCCAGTTATAAACTGGAGTTTGATCTGCATAAGTTGGATAAGGTAGGTTCTTGAATTCTATGATATTTGTTTTCGACTGAAAAAATGAAGCTATTTTCTCACAGGTGTCCTCTTCAATTTCTGATGCATCTTATAATCTATAAGGGATAAAATGCCAGCGAAACAGTACTTTGTAGCTGTTCCCTGTATGTACCCAGATCAGTCCAGACCGTGGGTTGAGCCTCCTGTCCAACAGATGGAGACAGAAAAACTGAAAGGATATCTTATAATCAGGACAGAGCCTACCCTGCATCCCTTCAGTATTTCTGTCTCCAGCAGATGCAGGCAGCTCACCCTGCAGTTCCCTTTCCTTATTACTTTACCTTACTCTGTGTGGGTTTCTCTCTCTATTTGACCAGATCAAGCAGTATTTTTATTTGTAAATTAAAAAAAAAAAAAAAAGTTTGAAGACACTGTCATTTTAGGAGACAGCGCTGTCTCCTCACTCTTGGGAGCCTAGGGGGCTTGCCCCTTGAGTTTATTAGCCTTGGCTCCCTTCCCTGAGTATTTGAGGCAATACTGGTGGTCCAGTCATTCCCCCTATATAGCTGCCTTGGCCTCCGGGATGTTTAATTCCCCGGCCTGTCCTAAACAGGGAAGTTTCATTTCCCTGTAATCTTAAAAAAAAAAGACATTAAATAAATCAGCTCAAAAGGACAGATAATCGTCAGCTTTCTTTTACCTCGGAGTCAGAAGGGAGCATGCAGAGTTTGTTCTCCTGCACCTTGTGGCACCGATTTAGCCAGCGACCCGGGGGTGGTCATCTCGTCGCATGGCCAGGCCGTTCCAGACTCGAGGAAACCGTGGGAACGGTGGCCATTTAGGTATCGTGCAGCTTCTGATTCGGGGCTGCAGGAGGGAGAGGAGCCAGATTTTCACATTTCTCCTCCCAATTTAAGCCCTGTGCCCCCTCCCCCTCCTCCCTCCGGAAAATCCAGGCCATGTTTTTCATTGGATTTTGTGCTGTTAATGCACAAATCTTATTTAGCTAGCCTGCAAGAGGAGGAGGAGGAACCCCTCTTACTCCTACCCACCCCGCTCGCCCCTGTGGCGCCGGAATGCACAAGGCTCCGTGAGGGTTAGGGTGGTGCCTGGCGTCCCGTCCCCCCCATCCCCCCACAGCCCCCTCAGCCACCAGCAGCTCCAGACCAGGATCCGGATGTAGTTTTGTCATTTCCAGCCCCCCCCCCCTAGAGGGGGGTGACCCCCCCCGAGTGCTCTGCTTGTTTCAATGGGAGGAGCTGGAGCCGCTCATTCCCTTCATCCTACAGGAGCTGGGGATTGAAGTCCCTCCGGAGGATACGGTTACGGCCGCGATGCCAGCTCACATGGACCCGGTCCTGGCAGACTCAGGGTAACTCCACGCACTTTCCCGTTCCATCCCATGCACAAGCTGCTGCTCCTTCGGGAATGGGAAGCTCCCAAGATGGGGCTACGAGTGGGTAGAGCGATGGACAAGCTCTATCCTCTTCCGAGGATTGCCTGGACTTGCTTAAAATTCCCAAGGTAGATTCTTCCTTATCTGCTGTCACTAAGCTCACCACTATTCTGGTGGTGGGAGCCACAGTTTGAAGGATGTCCAGGACCGCAAACTTGAATCGAGCGTATTTTTGAAGTCTTGGCCTTAGGAGTCCGGGCGACGATCTGCAGCAGTCTTATTTAAAGTCTCTTCTATACCGTCGCTAAGTTATATACCATCGCAACGGTTTACATGTGGGCACATAAGTTTGGAGTAAGCGTACTATAGTACATTCTAACAGGTGCCATTAAGTTTCGCCTATTTATTTATTTAAAATCTTTTCTATACCGTCGTTTAGTAGAATACCGTCACAACGGTTCACATATAGGCACATATAGTACAATGTATACGCAAATGTTCCTATTAGAAAGGAGGTGCCTCATGATCTCGGTGACATCGTTTCATCGTAATGGCTAAGAGTTTAGTGATGATTAATCTGACCTGTGACTAAGATAAAGACTGTTAAAATATACATTTAATTTAAAAGGTGCAAAGACAGGCCATGACGTACATACATATAATGTGCTAGTGCTGTATGAAGATTTCATGTGTACAGCTTTCAGCGTTTTATTCTCTCTCGCTCTCTTTGTGGAAAGGCTTCTCTAAAGAGCCATGTCTTTAAGCTCTTTTTGAAAGTCTTGAAATCTCTCTGTAGTCTTATCTCTATGGGCATGGTGTTCCATAGAATCGGCCCGGCCAATGATAGTCCTCTTTCTCTGACTTGAGTGAGTTTTGCAGTTTTTACTGAGGGGATGGTTAGGAGGGCTTTGGATCTCAGGTTTCTGTTAGGGACGTGGACGCGGAGTGCTGTGTTTAGCCATTCTGCTTTTTCGTCATTGATTAGTTTATGTATAATGCAAAGGGTTTTATATTTTATCCTGTATTCAATTGGTAGCCAGTGTAGTTCAGCTAGTGTTTCAGTTATATGATCTCTTTTTCTTTTTCCTGTCAGTACTCTTGCGGCTGAGTTTTGGAGTATTACATTAAATCATAAAAATACGTACAAATGTTTAGTGATGTAGGTTCTGGCCAGGTGTACCTAGAAGGTACTTTTACAGGTCAAAAAAAAAATCACATTTACTGTTATATTATTACATTCATTGTGTACTCAATTTGTTAAAATATTATAATGCACATTTATGAGAATAGTGCTGGTGCTCTTCTGTTTATTCCAGTGTATTTTCTGTTCTCCGGTCTCTTTTTATAAAAGGCTTGTTTAAGAAGCCATGTCTTTAGACCTCTCTTGAATGTTTTGGGGTCTCTCTGTAATCTGGTCTCCAAAGGCATTGTGTTCCAGAGTGTGGGTCCTGCTAAAGACAATGCCCTCTCTTACCTGGGTTAGTCTCGCTGTCTTGACTGAGGGAATGGTTAAGAAAGCTTTGTTTGCTGGACGAAGGTTCCTGTGTGGGACGTGTACCCGTAGTGCAGTGTTTAGCCAGTCTGCTTTTTTCATCATGTATTAGTTTATGTATGGTACATAGGGCTTTGCATTTTATTCTTTGTTCTATGGGTAGCCAGTGAAGTTCAGCCAGAGTTTGTTATATGGTCTTTTTTTCTTTTTCCAGTTAGTATTCTCGCTGCTGTGTTTTGTAGAATTTGAAGTGGTCTTATTGTATTTGGGAGTCCTAGAAAAAGTGCATCAGTAATAGGTACTGGAGAAAACTAGTTCCTGAAGCACTGTTCTGAAATCTGCAGGAGTTAGTAACAGTTTAAGTTTTCTGAGGATCATGAGTTTTAGCATAACCTTCTTTTACTTTTAGCGATATGTGTTTTAGATTAATTTCAGGGTCCATTATTATTCCAAGGTTCCTTACTTTTTCCGCTAGTTCTATTTTCTGGTTGTTTTTTTAGTATAATTGGGGGTTTGAATGATTTTGATATTTTTTTTCTTTCTAAGTGTAGAAATTCCTTTTTTTTTTTTTTTCAATATTGATCGCTAGTTCCATTCGGTTTAATAGTAGTTTTATGATGTCTAGGTACATGTTAGCTAGGTTTAATGTCATTTTCTATTGTCGTCAATTGGTAGAATTAATAGAATGTCATCTGCATAGATGTAATGTATGATTCCTATTCCTGCTAGTAGATGGCATAATGGAAGCATGTATATGTTAAAAGGGGTTGCAGACAAGGCTGATCCCTGCGGTACACCTGTTTCTTATGCAGCAGGCAAGTCTTAGGTGGGTCCAACAATTGCTCAGCGCCCAGTACCTCCTGTCTGCAGAGGCGGAGCAGGCTGAACGACTAGAGGGCACAGTAGCATATGGAGCGGATGCTCTCTACGACTTACTCCGCGTACAGGCCAAAGCATTGGTCTCAGCTGTCAGCCAGACGTCTCCTCTGGCTGCGCGATTGGTCAGCGGATTAGTCTTCCAAGTCTCAAGTTGGGCACACTTTTTTTTTTTCAAGGCTAAGTTGCTCTCTGGCAAGGACCTGGAACAGCTTATTAAATCTCTGGGTAAAAACAAGATCCATAAGCTGCCGGAGGACTGCCCTAAACAGACTAGGTCTTTCTTCCCTACACATTCCCGTTTCAGAGGTATAATAACAGGGCGCGGGGTTCCTTTCCTAGGGGGACCACTTCCAGGTCTCAGTCCTGGGCTCATTCCTTTCGGGGCCACCATGCCTTCTGAGATTGTACCCAACAAAACTCATCCACAAATCCCTCCTCCCAATGAGATCCGGCCGGCCGGCCCATTCCTCCATTCCCAGTTTAGGTGGACATCTCTCCCTGTTTCTAGAGGAATGGGTCAAAATCACGTCGGACCGGTGGGTCCTCGACATCGTAGAGAGGTTACGCATTAGAGTTTGCTCAAGATCTGCCAGATCTGTACATAGTCTCCCCTTGTGGACACCGGAAGCGGGCTGCCATCTGCCAGACCCTTGTCAGGCTCTAGGGACTAGGAGCCATAGTCCCAGTCCCTGTGGAAGAACAAGGCGCCGGCCAGTATTCCATCTACTCTGTCGTGCTGAAAAAGGACAGTGCCTTCCATCCAATCTTGGACCTCAAGAGAGTCAACAGAGCCCTACAGATACCCCATTTTCGAATGGAAACCCTGAGGGCGGTGATAGCGGCAGTTCACTCGGGCGAATATCTGGCCTCCCTCAACTTGACGGAGGCTTACCTACACATCCCTATCAGACACAAGCATTAGAAGTATCTTTGCTTCAACATTCTGGGCCAACACTTCCAGTTCAGAGCTCTACCCTTCGGCCTCACCACCGTGCTACGCACATTTACAAAGGTCATGGTGGTGGCGGCCGCTCTCCGTTGAGAGGGGGTCCTAGTCCATCCTTACCTGGACAGTTGGTTCATGCGGGCCAAGTCGGAGACTCTCTGCAGGATAGCAGTCAACCAGGTGGTTAGTCAATCTTTCCAAGAGCAATCTTCAGCCCTCCCAGGTCTTGGAATTTCTGGGGGCACGCTTTGATACCCAGGTCGGCAAGATGTTCCTGCTGGACGCTCAAACTTATGGACCAAGTGCGCAACTTTCTCCCGCTCCCCATGGCATAAGACTACCTTCAGGTCCTGGGGACCATGGCTTCCACTATCGACCTGGTCCCCTGGGCTTTTGCGCATATGCGACCATTACAGAAAGCTTGGCTATCCCGCTGGAAGCCAGAGTTGGAACAGTTCCAGGCGACTCTCCCACTCTCTGACTCTATCATCGCAGACATACAATGGTGGCTATCTCGAGCGCACCTCCTGACGGGAATGTTCTTACAGACCCCCGCAGTGGATCATAGTCACGACGGATGCCAGCCTCTCTGGGTGGGGAGCAGTCTCAGTCCCAGGCTACGCAGGGAATACTGGTCCCCAGTCCAATCTCGCTGGCACATCAATTGGCTAGAGGCCCGAGCGGGTCGCCTGGCTCTCAAGGTTTTTCTTCCTGTGGTGCAAGTACTCTCGGACAACTCCACCACGGTGGCCTATATCAATCAACAGGGGGTCACCAGGAGTCATCTGGTGGCCCTAGAAGCAAGCAAGCTCTTCGCCTGGGCAGAATGGCACCTAGATTGCTTAGCAGCTTCCCACATAGCGGGCAAGGAGAATGTACAAGCAGATTTCCTGAGCAGTCAGCACCTCGATCCCAGTGAGTGGGAGTTGTCAGAGTGGATCTGATTTGTCTGCAGGTGGGGTCCTCCTCACCTGGACCTAATGGTTACCTTGAGAAATGCCAAAGCTCCCAGATTCTTCAGCCGCTGGAGGGAGCACTGCTTGGAAGGAGTGGATGCCCTGGTCCTTTCCTGGCCTCACGACGTAGTCTTGTACATGTTTCCTCCTTGGCCCCTAATGGGAAAGGTTCTCAAAAGATTAGAACTTCACAGGGGTCCGGTTATTCTCATGGCACCAGAGTGGCCCTGCAGAACATGGTTCGTGGATCTGGTAAACCTGGCGACGGATGGTTCTCTTCACCTTGGCCATCTTCCATGCCTGCTCCAGCAGGGTACCATATTTTTTGACCAGGCGGATCGCTTCTGTCTAGCAGCCCTGCTTTTGAACGGCGGAGACTAAGGAAGAAGGGATACAAAGAAGTTGTTTTATATCCACTCTCTTGCAAGCCTATAAGCCATCTACCTCGCTCACCTGTGTCCGTGTTTGAAAAGTTTTCAAAAATGTCTGTGCAGAATCGGGGTGTTGTGGCGCGTGCAGCTCCGGTATACCTGGTTCTTTCCTTCCTTCAGAGAGGCCTCTCCAAGGGCCTGTCATTCAGTTAGTTCCGGGGGCAGGTGTCCGCTTTCTGCTCCCTCATAGGCAATATTGATGGTTACACGGTTGCATCTCATCCGGATGTTATCAGTTTCCTCAAGGGCGCCAAGAATTTGAATCCGCCCATCTGTACCACTTGTCCTTCGTGGAGCCTTAACTTAGTCCTTCAGGCTCTCTGCGAGGCACCTTTCAAACCTCTCCGCCAGACTACTCTTAAGGATCTGACGCTCAAGACTGTTTTCCGCCAGAAGGGTGTCAGATTCAAGTGTTGTCCTGTAGGGAGCCCTTCCTACAGTTTTCTGATTCAGGAGTTTCCCTCAAGACTGCCTTCTTTCCTGCCTAAGGTTGTCTTTTCTCTTCATGTCAATCAGTCAGTGGAACTTCCCGCATTCTCTCCTGATGATATAGTGAGTGCTGTTGGGGTGATCTTCACTGCCTTGATGTGAAACGTGTCTTAATGCGTTGACTTCAGGGTCTCGGACCATCTTTGACTTGCGGAGTGGCCCAAAAAGGGGCAACAAGGCTTTTAAGGCTACGATCGCTCGGTGGTTGAAGGAGGTGATTTCTTCGGCCTATATCTGTCAAGGCCGAGCGGTTCCGGAAGGCCTAAAGGCTCATTCCTTGCATTCTCAGGCTACTTTTTGGGCAGAGAGTCAATCTGTCTCTCTGCAAGAAATATGCAGGGCAGGTAAGTGGAAATTCCTGCATACATTTGCTCAACATTAGCGCCTTGATGTACAGGTGCCAGTGTTTGGTTCCTTCGATTGGCAGGTGCTTCGAGCGGGACTGTCTCGGTCCCACCCTTTGTAGGGAAGCTTTGGTACATCCCACGGTCTGGACTGATCCGGGTACATACCGGGAAAGGAAAATTGGTTCTTACCTACTAATTTTCGTTCCTGTAGTACCACAGATCAGTCCAGATACCCTTCCCTGTACTTCCTACCATCCACTTGAAGTTTTTCTCTTTATGCTGGATGCTCTTCATCTGTGTTTATAGTTAGAGGCACCGGAAGCATCTAGTTGATGACAATGGATATCTATGCAAGAGCATCCATATACAGAGTCCATTCAATGTTTTCAATTGTTCAGTTTTTCTGATTTCTCTTGTTACTTGCTTGATCTTTTACTGGTTATCTATATACTTATCTGCTTTGACAATGGATATACTGAAGGGACGCAGGGTGAGCACTGTCCTGATATGGGATACCCTTTCAGTTTTGATCTGTCTCCATCTGCTGGACAGGAGGCTCAACCCAGTCTGGACTGATACATGGTACTACAGGAACAAAAACTAGCAGGTAAGGACCAATTTTCCTTTCTCTGTAAGTAATGCAGAAATAGAACATCTTTTAGTATGTATAAATATTTGATCCCACTCATCCTCAGATAAGGACTTGCCAGATCTTTCTCCCAGGCCTGAATATATGCTGGTTTATGAATAGGGTCTTTCTGGAGTAGGCTATAGATCTTGGAGAGTCCTCCCCTGACACCGTGCGCTATCTCGCACCACCCCTCAAACTGTGATTTCCCTAGCCCAAGATCCCTTCCTATGGCTTCCTGTCTAATAAATTGTCGTAGTTGGAGATGGGGGTAAAAGGCAGACTGCCCCAGCTGATGTGTCCTGAAGTTGAGCAAACGACACTAGCCTGTCTTTTCCCCATATCTTCCCCAAAGTAACTATTTCCTTATTTTTCCGTTCCACAAAAAGAGAAGAATCCCATCCCAGGGAGAACTTCACATTATGGAATAAAAAAAGTAGTGGTAAAATATTTCTGGGAACCTATTGAGTGTCGCCACTGTGTCCAGAGGCACAGCATGGTTTGAAGGGGTGGAGGGAGAATGCTCTGAACCCTCCACGTCTCTCGGGGTTGCCATATAAGTGCTTGAATCGGCATTACACCCAGCAACTCTTGTTCAATAGCCACCCACCGTGGATTTCTCCTCGTTTGTGCCATGAGAAGATAGCACTAAGCTGTGCCGCCACATAATACCATCTAAGCTGGGGAACTCCCAGCTGTCCCCTTAATTTATGTGTATGTAATACATTATTGGCCACCTTTGGTGGTCTTCGTTTCCAAATAAATACAAACAAACATTTCTGCCAGCATTCCAGCACAGTGGTGGGAATATGTATTGGTAAGGACTGGAAAAGGTTGTTAAATTTTGGGAGGACATTCATTTTTATCATTGCTATTCTTCCCGTCCAGGCTACCTGAAAATGAGCCCATGTATCCAAATCCCGAAATATCTTAGCTACTAAGGGGGTATAATTTAGATGAAAAAAGGTCTTCCAATTTGTTGCTAATTAAAATTTCCCATATTTTATCCTTCAGAATTGAAAGGTACATCTTCCCAACATTAGGTCACTAGCACTCGCTGCCTACATGTTGAGGGGGCAGCTTTTGCATGCCCTTGACCCTAGAAGTTAGAATGAGAGAGACCTCTTCAAATAGGATTTTATTGTTGAATTAACCTATGTGTTGAAATTAAAGTTTTGCCTTATGGTGTGAAGTGCCAGATCCAGTCTCCTCTTCCACACAAAAACTACTTGAATACTTTCTTCATCTTTCACTCTGGTTTGAAAGACTGAAATAAAAGAATTTTTTTAGATGGGCTATTTAAGGGTTTTATTTATTGATTATTACTATTGCTATCTGTTTCACATTTGCTGTTTATGTTGAAATCTGTTAATACTTGACAAACACTGTAAACTCAAAGCACATGGTACATATTTTGTTCAGATACATACCACATGTTCACACCATGATCCAAAAATGACAATGCTTGAAATTAGCAAAACTTACCCACCCCACTCACCTTCTGCTGAGAAGACAAATAGTAATACCCAACCAAACTTTAATCAAGATCATTCAAAAAGGAGGGAGACAGCTTGCACAAGAGCAGTTCCATTGTTGCCAGAGTATGAATACTGTTATGCCACTGGACTACAGAAGGCACTTCCGGTTGTCTCCAAAAGCAAAGAATAGCTGTTGCAGCTAGAATAAAGACTTTATTTATCCACAATTTATACTTCACATTTCTCAGGAATGATACAGATATTTGCTGTTTTAATTGTTTGTAATTTCATTTCTGAGCCAATTTGAGCAATCTTTTTGAAAGGCAAGGTAGAAAACAGAATATAGAAATTGCAAAGTGAGGGAGGGGGAAAGCAAATTATGACCTGGGTCTATAGCATTGTTCTGGGAATGAAATTGGAAAAACTGGATGGACCAAATGGTCTAATATATCATCTACCCAACTACTTGTGCTAGCCAACCAGAGAGAAAATTAAGTTGCTTAACATGGTACCACCTTTTAACTGCTAGCCAAAATCATATTACATGAAATATAAAATATTTTTGTTTCTTTTTTATGAAAGATACTATTGAAATATTCATTTTCTGTAGCTTTGGGATGTTCAGCAGCAGAAACGTCTGCGGAATATGATCAGCCATTCTGCACGAGTAGGGGCTCTGAGCTGGAACAACCACATCTTGTCCAGGTAAAATATCACCTATCATTGTATCTGTCCTCTTACCCTAAAAGTTAAAATGCTTCTACAGAACTACAGTGGTGTTCAGATTAAGGGCAAGAGAAGTGACAGCTCTGGCAAAAGGTTCTGAACTGTAGCTTGGCTAGCCATCAGAGCTGCTTAGTGGGTATGCTGGAGACCTAGATTCAGGTCCTATGCCACCATCTGTTCTTCACCCAGCTAAGGGGTCCTGTGTAGGTATTCACAGTCTTATGGGAGGATACCTCAACCTTTCCCTAAAAGCAACACCTGCTGACTAGCTAATGGGTATATTGATGCGCCTTTCAAGAGAATTGTCTGATTGCTAGATGAGGAAAAAATATCTGGGTAGCTGAACAAAAGCTCTATGGCACCATAGCCCCCAAGGAGCCAGTTATGAGCTGGAAGCCTAATCAGGAAGAAGCTATTGCGCTTGTGGACTAAACTCTATTTGTACCCCACTCTTCCAATTGTTCAAGACTGCTTACAGCATTTTTAAAAATCAGGTACAATAAGTCCCTTCCCCCAAAGATCTTAGAATTTAAGTGGGTATCTGAGGCAACAGAAAAAAGTTACTTACCCAAGGTCATAAGCAGTGTTATAGTGTTCATACACAGATCACTATTAACTTGTCCTGGTATGCATCATTGAGTTATGAAAGAATGCTTTACATGCCTACTATAACACCAGAGAATTGCTGCCCATCAGTACACAGACCCCAAATATAGTGTGTACTAAGTGTTCTTGTCTATGCTTCACATAGAACATTTACTCCAAGAGAATTTCCTGCCATTTTGTAGAGCAGTAATGCATATCTTTACCTCTTGTAGAACTCTGCTGGAGAATTCTTTTGTTGCTGTGGAAAGTTCACTCTTGTAGCTCTTCATCAAAATCTTATTCTCTCTTGTAGTGGCTCTAGGACTGGACACATTCATCATCATGATGTCAGAATAGCTCAGCATCATGTAGCAACACTTCAAGGTCATACTCAAGAGGTGTGTGGGCTCAAATGGTCACCAGATGGTCGTTACCTGGCCAGTGGAGCCAATGACAACCTGGTTAATGTCTGGCCTTGTGCACAAGGTGATGGCGAATTCTCTCCTGTACAAACATTCACACAGCATCAGGGAGCTGTTAAGGTGAGTGGCACATAAGGTTGGGAGTGTGCTGCAAAGGTTAAGTGTTGAACAGGCATGGACACTTGTTTAAAAATACAATCCTAGACACGCAATCCAGATGTATTCCACGCATTAAGAAAGGTGGAAGGAAGGCAAAACAATTACTGGCATGGTTAAAAGGTGAGGTGAAAGCATAAGCATTGTCAAGTTAAGTGTAAAACATTGATAAGACAGGCGAAGAGAGAATTTGAAATGAAGTTGGCCATAGAGGCAAAAACTCATAATAACTTTTTAAAATATATCCAAAGCAAGAAACCTGTGAGGGAGTCTGTTGGACCGTTAGATGACCGAGGGGTTAAAGGGGCTCTTAGGGAAGATAAGGCCACTGCAGAAAGAATAAATTAATTCTTTGCTTCTGTGTTTACTAATGAGGATGTTGGGGGAGATACCAGTTCTGGAGATGGTTTTCAAGAGTGATGAGTCAGACGAACTGAACCAAATCACTGTGATCCTGGATGATGTTGTAGGCCAGATTGACAAACTAAAAAATAGCAAATCACCTGGACCGGATGGTATGCATCCTAGGGTATGAAGGAACTCCAAAATGAAATTTCTGATCTGTTAGGTTACAAATTTTAACTATCATTAAAATCATCCATTGTACCTGAAGACTGGAGGGTGGCCAATGTAACCCCAATATTTTAAAAAAGGCTCCAGGGGCGATCCAGGAAACTACAGACCAGTGAGCCTGACTTCAGTGCTGGGAAAAATAGTGGAAACTATTCTAAAGATCAAAATCGTAGAGCATATAGAAAGACATAGTTTAATGGAACACAGTCAACATGGCTTTACCCAAGGGAAGTCTTGCCTAACAAATCTGCTTCATTTTTTTGAAGGGGTTAATAAACATGTGGATGAAGGTGAACCGGTAGATGTGGTGTATTTGGATTTTCAGAAGGCTTTTGACAAAGTCCCTCATGAGAGGCTTCTAAGAAAACTAAAGTCATTGGATAGGTGGTAATGTCCTTTCATGGATTACAAACTGGTTAAGAGACAGGAAACAGAGTAGGATTAAATGGTCAATTTTCTCAGAGGAAAAGGGTAAACAGTGGAGTGCCTCACGGATCTGTACTTGGACCGGTGCTTGAGAGATGATCTGGAGAGGAATATGACTAGTGAGGTTATCAAATTTGCGGATGATATAAAATTATTCAGAGTAGTTAAATCACAAGCGGATTGTGATACATTACAGGAGGACCTTGCAAGACTGGAAAATTGGGCATCAAAATATCAGATGAAATTTACATAAGAACATAAGAAAATGCCATACTGGGTCAGACCAAGGGTCCATCAAGCCCAGCATCCTGTTTCCAACAGTGGCCAATCCAGGCCATAAGAACCTGGGAAGTACCCAAAAACTAAGTCTATTCCATGTAACCATTGCTAATGGCAGTGGCTATTCTCTAAGTGAACTTAATAGCAGGTAATGGACTTCTCCTCCAAGAACTTATCCAATCCTTTTTTAAACACAGCTGTACTAACTGCACGAACCACATTCTCTGGCAACAAATTCCAGAGTTTAATTGTGCGTTGAGTAAAAAAGAGCTTTCTCCAATTAGTTTTAAATGTGCCCCATGCTAACTTCATGGAGTGCCCCCTAGTCTACTATCCGAAAGAGTAAATAACCGATTCACATCTACCCGTTCTAGACCTCTCATGATTTTAAACACCTCTATCATATCCCCCTCAGTCGTCTCTTCTCCAAGCTGAAAAGTCCTAACCTCTTTAGTCTTTCCTCATAGGGGAGCTGTTCCATTCTCCTTATCATTTTGGTAGCCCTTCTCCATCGCAATTATATCTTTTTTGAGATGTGCCGACCAGAATTGTACACAGTATTCAAGGTGCGGTCTCACCATGGAGCGATACAGAGGCATTATGACATTTTCTGATTTATTCACCATTCCTTTTCTAATAATTCCCAACATTGTTTGCTTTTTTGACTGCCGCAGCACACTGTTCCGATTTCAATGTGTTATCCACTATGACACCTAGATCTCTTTCTTGGGTTGTAGCACCTAATATGGAACCCAACATTGTGTAATTATAGCATGGGTTATTTTTCCCTATATGCATCACCTTGCACTTATCCACATTAAATTTCATCTGCCATTTGGATGCCCAATTTTCCAGTCTCACAAGATCTTCCTGCAATTTATCACAATCTGCTTGTGATTTAACTACTCTGAACAATTTTGTGTCATCTGCAAATCTGATTATCTCACTCGTCGTATTTCTTTCCAGATCATTTATAAATATATTGAAAAGTAAGGGTCCCAATACAGATCCCTGAGGCACTCCACTGTCCACTCCCTTCCACTGAGAAAATTGCCCATTTAATCCTACTCTGTTTCCTGCCTTTTAGCCAGTTTGCAATCCACGAAAGGACATCGCCACCTATCCCATGACTTTTTACTTTTCCTAGAAGCCTCTCATGAGGAACTTTGTCAAACGCCTTCTGAAAATCCAAGTATACTATATCTACCGGTTCACCTTTATCCACATGTTTATTAACTCCTTCAAAAAAGTAAAGCAGATTTGTGAGGCAAGACTTGCCCTGGGTAAAGCCATGCTGACTTTGTTCCATTAAACCATGTCTTTCTATATGTTCTGTGATTTTGATGTTTAGAACATTTTCCACTATTTTTCCTGGCACTAAAGTCAGGCTAATCAGTCTGTAGTTTCCCGGATCGCCCCTGGAGCCCTTTTTAAATATTGGGGTTACATTTGCTATCCTCCAGTCTTCAGGTACAATGGATGATTTTAATGATAAGTTACAAATTTTTACTAATAGGTCTGAAATTTCATTTTTTAGTTCCTTCAGAACTCTGGGGTGTATACCATCCGGTCCGGGTGATTTACTACTCTTCAGTTTGTCAATCAGGCCTACCACATCTTCTAGGTTCACCGTGATTTGATTCAGTCCATCTGAATCATTACCCATGAAAACCTTCTCCATTACGGGTACCTCCCCAACATCCTCTTCAGTAAACACCGAAGCAAAGAAATCATTTAATCTTTCCGCGATGGCCTTATCTTCTCTAAGTGCCCCTTTAACCCCTCGATCATCTAACGGTCCAACTGACTCCCTCACAGGCTTTCTGCTTCGGATATATTTTAAAAAGTTTTTACTGTGAGTTTTTGCCTCTACAGCCAACTTCTTTTCAAATTCTCTCTTAGCCTGTCTTATCAATGTCTTACACTTAACTTGCCAGTGCTTATGCTTTATCCTATTTTCTTCTGTTGGATCCTTCTTCCAATTTTTGAATGAAGATCTTTTGGCTAAAATAGCTTCTTTCACCTCCCCTTTTAACCATGCCGGTAATCGTTTTGCCTTCTTTCCACCTTTCTTAATGTGTGGAATACATCTGGACTGTGCTTCTAGAATGGTACCACAAAATAGATGGAATAATGTCCCCGACCCAGTTCAGGACAAGTGCAAGTTGTTGCATATAGGGAAAAATAACCCTTGCTGTAGTTACACTATGTTAGGTTTCATATTAGGAGCTACAACCCAAGAAAGATCTAGGCGTCATAGCGGATAACACTTTGAAATCGTTGGCTCAGTGTGCTGCAGCAGTCAAAAAAGCAAACAGAATATTAGGAATTATTAGGAAGGGAATGATTAATAGAACGGAAAATGTCGTCATACCTCTGTAGCGCCCTATGGTGAGACCGCACCTTGAATACTGTGTACAATTCTGGTCACTGTATCTCAAAAAAGAGATAGTTGCGATGGAGAAGGTACAGAGAAGGGCTACCAAAATAATAAAGGGGATGGAACAGCTCCCCTATGAGGAAAGGCTGAAGAGGTTAGGACTGTTCAGCTTGGAGAAGAGACGGCTGAGGGGGGATATGATCGAGGTCTTTAAGATCATGAGAGGTCTTGAAGGAATAGATGTGTATCTGTTATTTACACTTTCGAATAATAGAAGGACTAGGGGGCATTTCATGAAGTTAGCAAGTAGCACATTTAAGACTAATCGGAGAAAATTCTTTTTCACTCAACGCACAATAAAGCTCTGGGTTTTGTTGCCAGAGGATGTGGTTAGTGCAGTTAGTGTAGTTGGGTTCAAAAAAGGTTTGGATAAGTTCTTGGAGGAGAAGTCCATTAACTGCTATTAATCAAGTTTACTTACAATTAATAGCAGTGGCTATTCCCTATCAGTAGCATGGGATCTTCTTTGTGTTTGGGTAATTGCCAGGTTCTTGTGGCCTAGTTTGGCCTCTGTTGGAAACAGGATGCTGGGCTTAATGGACTGACCCAGTCTGGTATGTTCTTCATGGCTCAAGGTATTTGCAGGTAACATGAGATTTTTGTCATTTAGATAAATTATTTGTACTTTTTGGGGGTCCAAGTAATGATGCAGCTTCCAAGGAGAAGCTGTTTCTTCTGCACACACATTGCAAGGAAGGAAAACGTCAAAGGGTTAAAAATTAAAGGCACATTCAACTAGGGTGCAAGCTTCATCCTGCACTGGGGTAGGAGCAGTACATCCAGTTGATATTTGTAAGGCAGCCACTTGGACTACACGGAGTCCATTTGCTAAACATTATAGGTTCATGTGCTCGCCAGATAGGATGCAAACTACCCATCCATAGTATATAGGCTTTAGTACTTCCCACATGTTGTAGAAGGGCAAGAAAGGAGAAGTTCTTAGCTGCTAATTTCCTTTCCTTTATTTCACACCACCTGGGAACAATTTATCAGCCGGCCCCCTATCCGAGCCGACTCCTCGGGTAGGGGGCCGGCTTGCTCTCTTCTACAAAGAGTGGGTCCGGATTACATCAGATCAATGGGTCCTGGATATCCTAAAACGCAGTTACGTATTGGATTTTGCCCGCTCACCCAGGGACAGGTTCCTCTTCTCCCCATGCGGGTCCCTCCTCAAGCGAAGGGCCGTGCGGCAGACCCTCGACCGCCTCCTCTCCCTGGGGGCGATAGTGCCGGTATCCGCCACTGAACTGGGTCGGGGACATTATTCCATCTATTTTGTGGTACCCAAGAAGGAAGGTACCTTCCGCCCCATCCTGGATCTCAAGACAGTCAACCGGTCTCTCCAGGTTCCCCGCTTCCACATGGAAACTCTCCGCTCTGTATTGGCTGCGGTTCATCAAGGGGAGTTTCTCGCTTCCCTGGATCTCACGGAGGCCTACCTTCACATCCCGATCCACAGGGATTATCAACGTTTTCTGCGCTTCAAGGTTCTGGATCAGCATTTTCAGTTTCGAGCTCTGCCCTTCGGGTTGGCGACGGCTCCGCGCGTTTTTACAAAGATAATGGTTGTAGTAGCGGCGGCGCTGCATTGGGAAAGGATTCTGGTACATCCTTACCTGGACAATTGGCTCATTCGCCCAAAGTCGCGGACCCAGGCCTTACAAGCGGTGGACTGGGTGGTGCAACTGCTTCGTTCTCTGGGCTGGATCATCAACTACGACAAGAGTAACCTGACTCCATCTCAGTCATTGGATTTTCTGGGCGCTCGCTTCAACACGAAGGAGGGCAAGGTGTTCTTGCGGCAGGAGAGGGCGCAAGCGCTACGGGTGCAGATTCTTCACTTCATGTCTCTCACGACTCCTACGGCGTGGGATTACCTACAGGTTCTGGGGACCATGGCTTCTACTATCGACCTGGTGCCGTGGGCCTTTGTGCACCTGCGTCCTCTCCAGAAGGCATTGCTGTCCCGGTGGAAGCCGGTGTCGTGGGAATTCCAGGCTGTCCTTCCATTACAGACAGCCGCTCGTCTCAGTCTCCGCTGGTGGCTGGATCCTCAAAACCTGGCCAAGGGGGTGTCCCTGGAGGTTCCGGACTGGGTGGTGGTAACCACGGATGCCAGTCTCACCGGCTGGGGAGCGGTCTGTCGGACGAGCTCCATCCAGGGCCTTTGGACAACGCAACAGGCACAGTGGCCCATCAACCGCTTGGAGACCAGAGCAGTCCGCCTGGCGTTGAGGGCCTTCCTACCGCTGGTTCATCATTGGGCTGTCAGGATCCTCTCAGACAACGCGACCACGGTGGCCTATATCAATTGCCAGGGAGGCACAAGGAGTCCACAGGTCTCGTGGGAGGCGGACAGGTTGATGCAGTGGGCGGAACTTCATCTGACCAGCCTGGCGGCCTCCCACATTGCAGGCGTAGACAATGTACAGGCGGACTTCCTCAGCCGTCAGTGCTTAGACCCCGGGGAGTGGGAGCTCTCCGGGGAGGCCATGAGTTTGATCGTTCGGGGAATTCCTCACCTGGATCTCATGGCCACGGCGGGCAATGCAAAGACTCCTCGATTCTTCAGTCGAAGACGAGAACATGGCGCGGAAGGGGTCGATGCCCTGGTTCTCCTGTGGCCCAAATAGATACTAGTGTGTGTTTTTTTCCCTCCGTGGCCCCTGGTGGGGAAGGTGATTCGGCGCATAGAGAACCATCAGGGGCTGGTAATCCTGGTAGCACCGGAGTGGCCGCGACAGCCGTGGTTCGCAGACCTCCTCAACCTGACAGAGGAGGAGCCGGTACGTCTGACACCTTCTGCGACAGGGTCCTATATTTTTCGAGGAGGCAGATCGCTTCTGTCTTGCGGCTTGGCTTTTGAGAGGCGTAAGTTGAGGCACCGTGGCTATCCGGAGGCGGTGATTTCTACACTTACAGGCCCGTAAGACGTCCACTTCCGTTAAGTATGTGCGGGTTTGGAAGGTTTTTGAGACTTGGTGCGCGTCACGTACCATTCCTCCGGCTCACGCCTCAGTACCTCAGATTCTTTCATTCCTACAGGACGGGCTGGACTTGGGACTTGCATATAACTCCATCAGGGTACAGGTGGCAGCTTTAGGAGCTTTTCTTCATGACGGGCGTGATTCGTTACTCTCTTCCTACCCAGACATACTGCGTTTTCTCAGGGGGGGGTACGACATCTAGGCCACCTTGTCCTTCTTGGAGTCTCAACTTGGTCCTCCGCGTCCTCAGTGGCTCACCTTTCGAACCCCTTTGGGTGGCCACCCTCAAGGATCTCACATTTAAGACCCTTTTTTTCTCGTAGCGATCAGCTCGGCGCATCGCATTTCCAAACTACAAGCGTTGTCTTGTCGGGAGCCATACCTCCGTTTTAAGGAGGAGGGGGTCTCCTTGCGCACAGTATCTTCGTTTCTCCCTAAGGTAGTTTCCGCTTTTCATCTCAATCAGTCGGTGGAATTGCCTTCCTTTTCCGCGGCGGAGTCCAGGGAGCTTCGTAGTCTGGATGTCAAGCAATGCTTGATGCGCTATTTGGAGTCCACCAATGACTTCCGGCTTTCGGATCATCTGTTTGTTCTCTGGTCAGGACCTAAGAAGGGCCATATGGCGTCCAAGGCCACTATCGCCAGATGGCTGAAGGGAGCGATTTCTTCCGCTTATCTTGGGGCTGGCTGGCCTCCACCGCTGGGGGTTAAGGCACACTCCCTTCGGTCCCAGGCCGCGTCTTGGGCGGAGAGCACGTCTGTGTCCACGCAGGAGATCTGCAGAGTGGCCACTTGGAAGTCACACCATACTTTTGCAAGGCACTATCGTTTGGACATGCGTGCTCCAGTCTTTGGTTCCTTCGGCGATAGTCATTCGAGCAGGGCTGTCTTCGGCCCACCCGGAGTAGGGAAGCTTTGGTACATCCCACAGTCTGGACTGATCCTGGTACGTACAGGGAAAATAAAATTATTCCTTACCTGCTAATTTTCGTTCCTGTAGTACCATGGATCAGTCCAGACACCCTCCCTGTTTGTCTGTCAGGGGTAGTTGGGGTTTTGCCCTGGTCGACTCTTCTTACGGTGCTACTTTGAGCTCCCTGGTGTTCCAGGAGCTGTCACTTGTTTCATAGTTCTGTTTGTGCAAGTTCCCTCTGGGGTTAGTTGAGCTGCAGTTATGAATTTAGTTAAAAATTTGCCTAGAGGGCGTTCGTTTTACTTCTTCTTGGCTTCGTCTTTCTTCTTGGCTTTGTTAGCTCAATCTTCAGTAAGTAGACTTAAGGGAGGTGAGGTTATATAGGACCTCCCCCCTGAGCTTTTTGTTCTGACTCCATCTGCTGGGCGGGGGACATAACCCACCGTCTGGACTGATCCATGGTACTACAGGAACGAAAATTAGCAGGTAAGGAATAATTTTCTTTTATCTGCTTTACCAAATTCTGGCTCTTAATTCCACAACAGCATGTGGAACTGAAAGGAAACCTTTGAAGGTGACCTTGTCAGAGCAAGTGTGTTTGAGTTAGGTCTTAGGTTGAAAGAATGTTCCACTGTTAAGAGTAAAAGAAAAGGAGATGGATTAGGAACAGCAAAATTGCTCTTGTATGTTGCTTCTTGATTGGTTTCCTTGACATTACTGCACCCAACTGAGTTAATATAAATCAGTTAAATCTCTCAGATAACAGAAGGACCATTGGGGCACTCCATGAAGTTAGCAGGTAGCTCAATCAAAACAAATCAAAATTCTTTTTTACTCAGCGCATAGTTGAGCTCTGGAATTCATTGCCAGAGGATGTGGTTTCAGCAGTTAGTGTAATTGGGTTTAAAAAGGTTTGGATAAGTCCCTAGAGGTTAAATCCATAAACGGCTATTACGGTAATTAATAAGCAATAGTAGCTTGTGATCTAATGTTGGGGTACTTGCCAGTTACATGTGACTTGAATTGGCCACTGTTGGACCAGGATACTGGGCTTAAAGGACCCTTGGTCTTAGTTCAAATGGAGAAACTGCCCAAGACTTGTGACTGGTATAGTGCATTGTTCCTTTTCTAGGCTGTGGCATGGTGTCCCTGGCAGCAGAATGTTCTGGCAACAGGAGGCGGGACCAGTGACCGTCATATCCGGATTTGGAATGTGTGTTCAGGCACATGCTTGAATTCTGTTGATACCCAGTCCCAGGTAAGACGACACTATACAACATTACAGGCAGGGACTGATGTTTACACCTCTCCCAAAAACGGAGACCTAGGAGGCACTGCCATTACAATACCCTCAATCCCTTGCTAAGCTACAAATGGAGAGGCTAGAACAGAGCTAGGCAACCTTTTCAGCTTGGGTGCCATAAAGTGTCAAACATTATTTGAATTACCAGGTTGGTGGGTGTTGCTAGTATCAGCTATTCTCAATTGCAAGATGCATGTCTTAAATATCTGGCTGTCAGTGCCATTGTGCTCTCATGTCATACCTGGTGTAAAGCCTGGGAAGAGTGTAATTTCATACAGTTAACAGGAAGGATGTTTGTATAATTTATTTGATTCAGAAACCAGGCAGGTACCCATATCAGTGGGGCAGAGCTTATGGAACACTGTATACAAAATACAATGAGGCCTGCATTCAGTAAGCCAGCGAGTGAACAAATTATCCTGCCAAAGTTATCCCTAATATATTCACTTAGTTATATGGCTACGTGTAGCTGGTTATTGTAAAAAAAAAATGGTTAGGTTTTTAAGTTATTAGGATAACTTGCTACTTCAAAGATATCTAGTTAAGTAGCACTGTAAAACCAAAAAATAAAGCTTTGTGGGCCTCTGGCCTGACTTGTTTCTAACCACCCCCTCAGTACTTAAGTTGTACATTGCTTTGATTTATTTTATTGAAAGGTGATTTTATCAAATTCCATAAACTAAACAGAAAAAAGAACTGCAAATAGAATACAAATAAAAAATCGAAAAGGTAACTGTAAGAAACAAATAGAAATTAAAGTTCCTGTACGTACTCGGATCAGCCCAGACTGCTGGGTTTATGCCTCCCTTCCAGCAGATGGAGACAGAGAAAAACTTGAAGGACACCCCTTTAAGTAGGATGCGCCACCTGCAGCCCCTTCGGTATTTCTCTGTCTCCAGCAGATGAAGGTGGCAGAACCTGCAGTCCTGGCTAACTGACTCTAAACAAGAGAAAAAAAGAGCTGCAGTGACAGGAGTCCTTTAAATTTGTTTGGCTGGAACAAAGTTTCAAAATAAAAAGAGCCGGGCCTCCCAAGGAGCAGAGTCCTTTCTCCTCTGTGGAAGGCCTGCCATGTGCTTTGCCCTTCACTCCAGTGTACTTTGAGCAGCAGCCGCTGATTGACTGGGGTGGGATTTACCGGTGGGCCGGTCCCTCCCCCTCCTGGCCCAGAGACAACAGTGGGTTGTGCTCTGGTGAGGCCAACACAAATTTAAAAAAAGAAGAATCTGAATGCATTGTTTTTTGCAGCTGTGCTGCTCTTATTCGGCCTCCCGGGCTCCGGAGTTTTTTTGTTGTGGCCTCCTCTCCTTGTTCAGCATGGCAATGCAACACGATTTGGCCTGCAAATCCTGTGGGGAGCCGGCAGCACGGCTCTCCAGAGAGAGCCTCTGCTCCCGGTGTCTTCCCGGGGGCAGGGGAGGCAGGCACATCTGTCCCATGGTGCGGGCGCCCCGATGCTGCCTCGTAGTACTCAGCTTGCCCTGCTCCTGCGGGAACAGTGGCCATTTTAGGAGCTTTAGATGCTGATGCAGACAGCTTTGCAGGGGGAGGGGATCTCCCTCCTCTGTTAATTCCGTAGGATTTTTGCCCCGGGTCTCCCCATGATTTATTTCCTGCTTTCCATGCTCCTTTGGGTACCCCACCTCTGGAAAATGTAAAGGGCCAGCATCCTTTTTTGGCTGATTTTATTTTACTATTTATATAAAGCTTATTTAGCTAGCCTTATGCCCATGGGAGATCCTGAGCCCCCTCCGGGGCGGCCTGGGAATGGGCCCTCTCCTCCCATGCAGATTCCTAGGCCAGATCCTCCTGAAGTCTCCCAGATTAGGGTAGTCTAGGAAGGGTCCAGTTCCGGGGACCAGGGGGCAGTGCCGCTGGCGGATCCGCTTCAGGCGACATGGATGATTCCGAGAGTGTGGCCCCGGTGAAAGGGGATGATCCTCGGGTCCTTAGGCTCTTTTGTAGAGATGAGTTGGAACAGATGATTCCACATGTCCTAGCGGAATTGGGCATACTGGCTGGTCAGACGCAGATGCCTCAGGATCAGGGCATGGTGGATCCCGTGCTGTCTGGTCTTCGTCCCCTGGCTAGGACTTTTCCTTTTCATCCTATGTTCCAGCTAATGTTTCGGGAGTGGGATACTCTGGAAGCTAGCCTTCGCATAGGCAGAGCTATGGAAAAATTCTACCCACTACCGGATGACTCTTCTGACCTACTTAAGGTTCCCAAGGTTAATGCGGTCGTATCCGCAGTCACCAAGCGTACGACTATTCCTGTGGTTGTGGCGGCTGCCCTTAAGGACCCTCAGGATCATAAGCTGGAGGTGCTTCTCAAGCATATCTTCGAAGTGTCGGCTCTGGAGGTTCGAGCAGCCGTTTTGCAGTAGTTTAATGTAGCATGTGAGTCTCCGGTGGGATACAACAACTCCTGAGTGCCAGAGTTCTCCCTGGAGGAGTCTGAGCACGCTGATCATTTGGAGGTGGCAGTAGCGTATGGGGCGGATGCCTTGTACGATCTCCTTCATACGTCTTCATGTACTATGGCTTCTGCGGTGTCAGCCCACAGGCTTTTATGGCTCCGTAATTGGTCAGCTGATGTTTCCTCCAAGACTCATTTGGGTGCTTTTCTGTTTCGGGGGAAATTACTTTTTGGAGGTGATTTGGAGCAGCTCATTAAGTCCTTGGGGGACAATAAAAGTGTACAAGCTCCTGGAGGTTAGGCCAAAAGCTTCCAGAGGTTTCTGCCCTTCCCGGTCGCGTTTTCGGGGGCAGCGCCGTTTTCGCCGGTCTAAAAATGGCTCAGTTTGGCCGAGGACAGTCGTGCGGCAGGTCGCAGACCTGGTCTCATTCCTTTCGTGGCTGTAGACATGCCCGAGACGGCGGTGCCACAGGGGCAATGGGAGTCAAGTCCTCCCAATGAAATAGCGCCAGCCCACTCCCCTGTTCCAGTCCTTGCGGAGGCGGCTGTCCCTGTTTTACGAGGAGTGGGTCAAAATAATATTGTACCATTGGGTTCTAAACATTATAGAACATGGCTACGCCTTATATTTTGCTTGTCCCTTACGCAATCTATTTCTGGTGTTGCCCTGCAGGTCTTTGGAGAAAAGGTGCCAGGTGTCTCTCACTCTTCGCCAGTTGTTGGACCTCAGGGTGGTCGTTCTGCTTCCTCTTAAACTTCGAACCGGCAGGTATTCGATTTATTTTCTGGTTCCAAAGAAGGAAGGGTCCTTCCGTCCAATTTTAGATCTGAAGAAGGTAAACAGAGCTCTGAATGCCCCGTTTTTCATATGGAGACGTTGCGTTCCGTAATCACCTCCGTCAGAGCAGGGGAGTTTTTAGCATCCCTCGATTTGACGGAAGCGTACCCACACATTGTAATTCGGAAGGACTATCAGCGGTATCTCCGGTTTATGGTCCTCGGCAAGCATTACCAGTTTCAGGCACTTCCCTTCGGGCTGGCGACCGTCGCCAAGGGATCCTGGTCCATCCCTACTTGGACGACTGGCTCATTCGAGCAAAGATTAAGTAACTATGTGAGGCGGCGGTTGCCAGGGAGGTGCAGACATTTCACTTTCTGGGTTGGATCATCAATGCAGACAAGAGCCAGTTGTCCCCCCGCCCAGGTCCGGGATTTTTTGGGGGTGAGATTCGAAACTCAGATTGGGAAAGTCTTCCTGATGCAGGATCGGATAGACAAACTCATGTCGCAAGTCCAGCGTCTCTTGTCTCTGCCAGTTCCCAGGGTGTGGGACTATTTACAGGTTCTTGGTTCTATGGCATCTACTCTGGAGTTGGTCCCAAGGGCTTTAGCTCATATGAGGCCGTTGCAAAGGGCTTTGCTCTCACGTTGGGACCCCAAGTCGGAAGCTCTTCAAGTTCCCTTACCCCTCCAGGAACTGGCTGACCCACGAACACTTGTCCCGGGAGATGGATCTGGAGATCCCTTAGTGGACTATTGTGATGACGGATGCCAGTCTTTCCGGCTGGGGGACAGTTTGCCAATCTCAGACAGCCCAAGGCCAATGGACGCAGCAGGAAGTGCAATGGTCCATAAATCATCTTGAGACCAGGGCAGTCCGCTTGGCCCTGCAGACATTCTTGCCTCTGGTTCATCGTCGGTCGATGAGAGTGCTCTCTGACAACGCAATGATGGTAGCATATATTAACCGGCAGGGAGGCACAAAGAGCCACTCTGTAGCGGCAGAGGCGGACTAGCTCATGGCCTGGGCAGAAACTTATCTGCTCAGGATAGCGGCTTCACACATTGTCAGGATAGACAACATACAGGAAGATTTTCTGAGCCGTCAGATTGGATCCCGGAGAATGGGAGCTGTCTGACAAGGCGTTCACGTTGATATCTCATCACTGGGGGATTCCCTGTTTGGATCTACTAGTGACTCAAGGGAATTCCAAGGCACCGCACTTCAGTCGCAGAAGACAGCATGGAGCAGAAGGGGTGGACACTCTTGTCCTCCCATGGCCTTGTGACATTCTGTTCTACACATTCTCTCCTTGGCCTCTGGTAGGCAAGGTCTTGAGAAGGATAGAAGCCTATCCGGGAGAGGTGTTGCTGGTGGCTCCAGAATGGCCACAAAGGCCGTGGTTCGCAGATCTCCTCAACCTTGCAGTGGACAGGCCGCTCCATCTGGGTCATCTTCCAAATCTCCTGCAGCAGGGTCCAGTAGCTTTCAACCAGGTGGACCACTTTTTTTTTTTGCTCTAGCGGCTTGGCTTATGAGAGGCAATAGTTGAGAGAGAATGGGTATCTGGATTCGGTGATTTCCACTTTTACAGGCTCGCAAAACTTCCACTTCTCTTACGTATGTCTGAGTCTGGAAGGTTTTTGACTCTTGGTGTAGTAGGTTGCATGTTTCCCCTAGGTGGGCCTCGATAGTCCACTTCTAGCCTTCTTGCAAGAGGGTTTGGCAAAAGGGCTAGCTTTCAGTTCTCTCTGGGTTCAAGGGGCAGCGTTAGGATGTTTATGTAGAAAGGTGGACAATGCGTCCATAGTGGCTCATCCAGATGTGGTTCGTTTCCTTCAGGGTGCGAAGCATTTGCATCCACCACGTCTAGCTGTGTCCATCCTGGAGTTTGAATTTGGTCCTTAGGACGTTGTGTGAACCTCCTTTTGAACTGCTCAGGTGCGTCACTCTGAAGGACCTTATGCTCAAAACTGTGTTTTTGGTAGTTATCTGCTCGGCTTGGAAAACTTCGGAAATTCAAGCCCTATCTTGTCGCGATCCTTTTCTTAGGTTTTCCAATTTTGGCGTTTCTCTTAGAACTGTGCCGTCCTTTCTGCCTAAGATTGTATCTGCTTTTCACGTGAACCAGTCCGTTGAGTTGCCTGCGTTCCTGGATTTGGATCAGAATTCTCCACATGCTCGTGAATTGAAGAGTTTGAATGTCAGGCAGGCGCTGATGCGTTACTTGGAGGTCACTAATGATTTTCGCCTGTTGGATCACCTTTTTGTCTTGTGGAGCGGTCCCAGGGAAGGGCATAAAGCTTCCAAGGCTACTATTGCCCGGTGGTTGAAGGATGCTATTGCTTCAGCATACATATGTCACGGGTGAGCGGTTCCAGAAGGTCTTAAGACTCATTTGCTTCGTTCTCAGGTGGCGTCCTGGGCAGAAAGTTAGTTTATTTCCCCCTCAGGAGATTTGTAGGGCGGCAACCTGGAAATCTTTGCATACCTTTGCTCGGCATTACAGTTTGAATGTTCGGGCTCCCAACTCGGAGAGTTTTGGCGGCGGTGTGCTTCGAGCAGGGCTTTCTAGGTCCCACCCCATGTAAGGCGGCTTGGGTACTTCCCAGCAGTCTGTGCTGATCTGGGTATGTACAGGGAAAGGAAATTGGTTCTTACCTGCTAATCTTCGTTCCTGTAGTACTACAGATCAGTCCAGACGCCAACCCAGTTTTTTGATTCCGCTCAACAGATTATCTGGTTTTTTTTTCTTGTCATACTATAGCAGGATGAAGATTTCACATTTTGTACATAGCTGAGTCTCCTAAATTTGATTTAACCATTTAAATGTTTGGATTCCTGTTACCACTTTAATTCTGCTTTGATATTGTTTATACTGAAGGGGCTGCAGGTGGTGCATCCTAATTACAGGGGTGTCCTTCAAGTTTTTCTTTGTCTCCATCTGCTGGAAGGGAGGCATAACCCAGCAGTGTGGGCTGATCCGTGGTACTAAAGGAACGAAAGTTAGCAGGTAAGAACCAATTTTCCTTTTAAGACTCTTAAATAAAAAATTATAAAAGAATAAACTGATATTTAAGGTTCAAAATCTTTGGAAAAGAAGAAAGTGTTTAAGACCTTTTTAAATTTAGAGGAAGTGAGTTTCATAAAGATGGAGCTATGGTGGAGAGGCGGAGTTCTCTGGTTCTCCTAGGACAAGCAGGATGGTAGCCCTCACATGTAGGTAACATCTGCTGGAGCCAGGCACAGAAAACTTTTGTCAAAGTTTCTAGAAGCTTTGACCACACCGAGCATTCCCAGCATGCCACTATCCGTGCATCCATGCGAGGTCCCCCTTCAGTCTTTCTGCTGTGCAGTTGCCTCACTATTTGTGGAGCTCTTTTTTTTCTTTTCTTGCAAGAAAATCTTTCCCATTTCCATCGTTGGGGGTCCCCCTTCGAGGTCACTGCCTCCTTGGTGCGGTAGGTTAAAACTTCTGTTTTCCAGCTTCTTGTGGTCGATTACTGGCTTTTGCCTTCCGGTGACTGCAGTCATCGACCACTCGGGTAATTTTTTCTGTGGTGGCGTCCGGCTTTCGTTGGTGCACCCAGTGCCCATGGACCTTGTCCATCATGGATCTGTATGAGGTTTGTATCCTCTGGGGACTTCGCATGACACCCGAGGGTGTCAGCTATGTGACCAGATGACCCCCCCCCCCCCCCCCCAAGGGTCATTATGCATTCCTTGATAAAATGGAGAAACTTTTCGGTTCTAAAGTCTGCTCCATCCACACCTGCGTTAGTCATTGATGCTGGGGGCTTGAGGGGAGCCCCTTGATATGCTCTCTTGCCACTCCTCTTTCCACTTCTTCCAAGGATCGTGGAAACTGTGACCAATCCTCCATGATCTTACCGGTTTCCAGAACATTGGGATCCTCAGCACCGGGGAAAGACCAGGCCGAGCACTGTGGGAGGTCCCGCAAGCATCAGCACACGGCTGCAGTACTGGAGGCCGCGGTACTGCCACCGAAGAGACCCTGTTCCTCAGAGGCCCCATCCTCCTACATACCCGGGAGTCCCAGGCGTTCCCCACCAATATCTGTCGGCACTGTGCCGTCTCTGAGGACAAGCTGGTGACGCCTCGTTCTCCTCCTTCAGTCCTGGCTTCCCCGGGCTTTCAGTAGGAGTTGGACCACAGGGTGCAGACCACGGTAATCGAAGCTCTTCAGAGCATTGAGCCGTCCACGCCACCGGTCCCGGTGCCAGTCTCCACAGTCTATTTTGGCACCACTGCTTGAGCATTTAGACATCTTGTTAGGTGCCCTGCCAATGCAACTGGTGCCCGAGAGACCTTCAGTTCTCCAGCAGCACCAATGATCCCCTTGGGAGCAATTCCTATCAGATTCTCAGAGGAGGAAGACACAGCCGGTGCTGTGTTCCCGATTCCTCTGTTCCCCAAGCCATTGCCTGGGCCCTCTGGCCTCCCATGGCCCTTGGTATCCCCCGATGCAGGGGAACCATCAATTCCCTTGGTGCTCTCGATGTCGTCTGAGCCCAGGGCTGAAATCCCTCACAGGCCTCGCCCACACCATGCTGCCTTAGTGAGGAGGGAAGGCCCTTATGATCCTTGGGAGGTTGATTCCTCGGAATCTTTGTCCGAATATTCGGACGACCCCCTCTGAGACTTCCCCACTGGAGGAAAGGCATTTGTCTCCCTCCGAGGACCTTTCCTTTGCAGGGTTTGTCAGGGCTGTAGCCAAGGCTTTTCCTGTTCAGCTCCTTACTGAGGAGGATGCATGACATAAAATGCTGGAAGTACTTGTTTGTCGTCATTCCTAAGGAAGTCATGGTGGTTCCTAGCCATGACATCTTTAAGGATCTTCTCCTCCAGATGTGGGAACACCCGATCTCCATACCCCCCGTTAACAGGAAGACTGATGCCATCTGTTTGGTGTAGCACACTATGGGGTTCGAGAAGTGGCACCTCCCCCCACCAGTCAGTGGAAAGCCAGGTGCTTCCGTACACACGCTTCTGCCCCCTGGGGTGAGAATGTAGGGAGTTCGATGCTTTGGGCAATAGTCTTCCAGGGTGCTATGCTGGCCGCCTGTATTGTCACCTACCAACTGTACATGACCCAGTACCACTGGAACCTCTGGAAGAGAGTCCAGCACCTAGCAGAGGGTCTGCCTCAGCAGCAACAGGAGGCGCTCTCTGCTATCATCCTGGGTCTAGAGGCTGGCAAACATGAGGTGCGTTTCACCTACAATGTCTTTGAAAAGGCGGCCCGCATAGCCGCGGTAGGCATCAGCACAAATAGGATGGCCTGGCTCAGAGCTTCTGACCTCTGCCCAGAGGTGCAGAAGAAGCTAGCTGATCTCCCCTGCACAGGTGACAACCTCTTTGGGGACAAGGTCTGGGATGCAGTAGCACAACTGAAGGACCACCATGACACCCTTCAACAGCTTTCTGCTAATGCTTCTGACGCCCCTGCCTCTATCAGGAAAATCATCCAGGCCGGGGTCCCAGAAGTCCCTCTATAGACAGAGGAAGTATTATCCTCTGCCTCCTAGGCTCACACGCCCCGCACTAGCTCCAGGGGACGCCCCGGCTACAGGCCTTTGGCTGGTGGCGAGGGAACATGAGACAGTCGAGCACACCCCTGATGCCGGATCCCCCAGTGGGAGGCAGGCTCATTGGATTTGCCAATCACTAGGAGGATGTCACTTTGGACTGTTGGATCCTTACCATAATCCATCATGGGTACAGTCTCAATTTCAGACAGCTTCCAGGGACCTCTCCCCCCATGTCCATCGTGGGGTTTGTCCACCCAGCAGGTCATACTTCAAATGGAACTCTCCGCCCTTCTCGCAGCAAACGCAGCAGGGCCGAGGGTTCTATTCGAGGTATTTCCTAATTCTGGAAAGGAACAAAGGCTTACGCCCCATCCTCAACATCAGGGTGTTGAACAAGTTTCTCTCAAGAGAAAAGTTAAAGATGGTCTCTCTGGGTACTCTGATTCCCCTCCTCAAAAGAGGAGACTGGCTCTGCTCCCTCGATCTGAAGGAAGCTTATGCTCACAGCCATTTTCCCCAGCCACAGAAAATAACTCCGCTTCGTGCTGGGGAAGGCTCACTATCAGTACTAGGTGCTGCCTTTTGGTTTGGCCTCAGCCCCTCGCGTCTTCACCAAATGCCTGGCGGTGGTATTAGTATCTCGGATGTCATGCAGTGCATGTCTTCCCATACCTCGAAGTTTGTTTAATCAAGAGCAATTCCGCACAGGGACCCTGAGTGATTCCGCCCTGACAGTGTGGACTCTACAAGCTTTGGGGTTCGTGATCAACTACCCAAAGTCTCACCTCTGCCCATCTCCTCAGGTGGACTTCTTAGAAGCCAGACTAGGCATGATGCAGGCAAAAGCATTTTTGCCCCAGGATCGGGCTCTTGCCTCAACCTCACTGGCAGCCTTCGTCTGCAGCAGCCAGCAGGTAACTGCCCGCCTTCTGCTCCATTTGTTGGGCCACATGGTGGCTTCTGTCCATTACCCCTCTTGCCCATTTGTGCATGCAGAGGGCTCAATGGATCTTGTGGTCACAGTGGCAACAGGCCTCTCAAGACCTTGAGGCTTGCATTGCAGTCATGGAACTTCTATGGCAGTCTCTGTCCTGGTGGAAAAGCCTCTTCAATTTGGAGCAGGGGATTCCCTTCCAAACTGCTCTGCCTCAAGTGATCCTCAATACAGATTCCTCTCCTCAGGACTGGGGAGTCCATGTGGACAGCATCCACACGCAGGGTCTCCGGACTGCTCACGAAGCCCACTGTCAAACTTTCTGGAGCTTCGGGCGTTCAGAGACCGGTTGTCTCACAAAGAGGTCCTGATCCAGATGGACAACCAGGTAGTAATGTGATATTTAACTCTTCTATACCGACATTCGTGACAAGTATCATATCACATCGATTTACATGGAACAATGGGTGATAACTGTAAACAAACCATTTAACAAGAAGCAAAGTTACAATAAAACAAGGAGAGATGAACTTGGGGGGCTGAGGTAGCCGGAAAACAAAGGATAGAGGAGGTAAATAAAAAAAAAAAAAACCAACTGGCAGTGGATGTCAGGCTGCTTAAGTAGCTGGTATGACTAGGTGGCATCTTGTAGGTTTCTGAAGGTTATGGGAAGGCTTGAAGGAATAGCCAGGTCTTGAGTTTTTTTTCGAAATATTAGGAGGCAGGGTTCTGGTCTGAGGTCTGGGGGGCATGGCATTCCAAATGGCAGGTCTGGCTGTCGAGAATGCCCGCTCTTTAGTGGCTGCATGAAGTGTGGCTTTCGTTGAGGGGACTTGCAGGGTTCCCTTGTATGCTTCTCTGGGTCTTGTGGAGGTGTGAAGTTTGAGAGGGGTCTGAAGGTCGAGCTGTAGCTGTTTGTGGATGGTTTTATGGATTATGGTGAGGGACTTGTGTAGAATTCTGTAGTTAATTGGAAGCCAGTGTAGGTTCCGGAGGATGGGAGTGAGATGAGCTACGTGGCTGGAGTTGGTCAGGATTCTGGCAGCCGCGGTCTGGTTGTGGAGGTTGGGAGACCAAGGAGGAGAGCGTTGCAGTAGTCTATCTTGGCAAAGAGCGTGGTTTGGAGGAGCGTTCTGAAGTCATGGAAGTGGAGGAGGGGTTTGAGCCTTTTTAGAACTTGTAGTTTATAAAAACAGTCTTTGGTTGTATTAATGGATGTCGCTAGGTTCAGATGGTGGTCGAAGATTACTCTGAGGTCTCTTACATGTGTGATCGGGGTGTATGGTGGGGTCAGTGTGGGTGGGTCGGAGGAGATGAGGAGGAGTTCGGTCTTGGTAGCATTAAGGACCAGGTTCAGACTGGTGAGAAGGCAGTTGATGGATGGGAGGCACAGGCTTGTTCCTCCTGTCAGAGGCAGTGTAGGTGTGGAGCCTAGGCCCTGTCGCAGGGGATGTCGTTGCAAGTGACGTACCTGCCTGGGACTCTAAACGTGCTGGCAGACCGACTGAGTCGCTCCTTCCAGCCACCTCAATACGGAGGTAGCAGCCAAACGGTTTCATCGGTGGAGTACACCAGATGTGCGGGGAGGCGAAGAGGACCACAACCACAAGGTGAGCAGGTTCTGCTCCCTGTCATCAGGGGGGATGGGCATCTGGCCTGCGATGCCTTCTCCTTCCAGTGGGTGAGGGGTCTGCTGTATGTGTACCCTCCTTTCCCCACTCCTCTTGCAGACCCTGCTGAAGATTCAATAGGACAGAGGGACCATGATCCTCGAGGCACCCTTTTGGCCCAGAAAGGTCTGGTTCCCTCTCCTGCAGGACATGTTGGTCAGGGCCCCCATCCAGCTGGTGCCCATGCAGAACCAGGGCACCCTGCACCATCTGAGCCTCTGGCATTGGCCCTAACAGCTTGGATGTTGAGCGCTTAGTCCTTCAGTCCTTGGCCCTCTTGGACAGTGGCTTTTAGGAAACCTTCCACCAGGAAGTCCTACAGTTTGAAGTGGAGAAGATTCTCAGTCTCGTGTGGGGCATTCGCAAGCCCCCTTCCCCAGCTGCTGGACTGGCACCTTTCCGAGTCGTCTGGGCTTCAGACCAGCTTGGTCAGGGTTCATCTCAGCGCTGTGAGTGCGTACCATTGAGGCGTCGCTGGCACACCTGTATTGGTGCAGCCTTTAGTAGGTCACTTTGAGGGGCCTGCTCCTACTGAAGCCCCCTCTTCAGCCGCCTGTTGCATCCTGGGACCTCATTGTCCTGGCGCGGCTCATGCGTCCTCCCTCTGAGCCGCTGCATTCCTGCAACCTGGAAAGTTATATTCTGGTGGTGATTACTTTGGCTCGTAGGCTCAGTGAGCTGCTGGCCTCTGTTACGTACCCGCAGTACACGAGGTATTTTCATGATCATGTGGTCTTGCGTACACACCCCCAAAGTTTCTGTCTAAGGTTGTGACTGATTTCCCCCTTAATCAGTGCATCGTTTTACCCACCTTCTTTCCTAGGCCTCATTCCCACCCAGGGGACCGGGCTCTTCATACTCTGGGCTGCAGCTTTGTGTCCTTCCATACTAATAGGCTGGGACTTTATCCAACTGACTGCAGACTGCATTGCCTTCTGCTATGCACAAGCAGGCCTTCCGCTGGCCGGCACACTGTGCGGGTCATGGCGACATCAGTGGCTCATCTGCGAGCAGTCCCTGTCGTCGTAACTTGCCGGGCCACAACGTGGAGTTCTCTTCACACGTTTGCAGCTCACTACTGCCTGCACAAGGATGGGCGACAGGACAGTGCGTCCTGCGCAATTTGTTCCAGACCTGAACCCAACTCTTCCTGCCTAGTTCCCCTGGTGGGAGCCAGGTCGTCCTCTGCCAACCAACAGCACCACAGTTGTTGTCCCGTTGATACTTTGTTCAATAACTGTTGGTCTCACCTGCTAATGGGGGCAGCTCGGAGCTTGGTTTTCATCCACATGTGAAGATTGCCATCCTGCTTGTCCTAGGAGAAAGCCCAGTTGCTTACCTGTAACAGGTGTTCTCCTAGGACAGCAGGATGTTAGTCCTCAGGAATCCCGCCCCCCACCCCACGGAGTTGGGTTCTCCTTCCGGTTTGCTTTATTTTTCTGTTACAAGACTGAAGGGGGGACCTAGCGTAGATAGCAGAATGCTCAATGTGCTGGTCAAACCTAGAAACTACTAGAGATGTGCTTCGGGTAAAAACATTTCGTATCTGGCTTTGTTTTGGGGCCTCCCCGTGGGAATTTCGTTTTTTCCTGTGGTTCAGGTTTTTGGTTGTTTTTTTTTTCGGGGGCCCTGATTTTCGGGTTAGTGCGCGCTAACTCAAAAGTGAATTTTTTACGAAATGTTTGAAAAAAATCAATTGTTTTTCAGTTCTCCTGAACCATTCTGAATTAGGCAATATCGTTGATATTGCCTAATTCGGGAAAAACGATTGCACATCCCTAGAAACTACAAAAGCTTTGCGTGCTGGGCTCCATCGGATGATGTGGCCCACATGTGAGGACTAACATCCTGCTGGCCTAGAACACCTGTTACAGGTAAGCCCTGCGCTTTCTGGCGTTCTGGTGGGTGCATTGGAAGGAGGCGGCAGGTTTTAAACTGTGTGTGACTTGTCAGAGGAAGTTGATGGCATTCCTTGAAGGGGAGTTACACCATCATATTTGTTTACCAAAAATTAATTTAGCTACAGTGTTTGGAATAATCTGAAGTCTGTAAATTAATGCTGTGCAATAATAAATGAGGGGTGGCAATCTTCTGACCCCAGTCCTTAGGGGCTGCTCAGCCCAGCAGGGCAGTTGAAACACATTGGGGAGGTGGGCAAGAATCAAGCTGCAAGCCTGCAAAAGTTTTTTTTTACATTGCTACTTAACTGGCTATCGTTTACATAGAAACATAGAAATGACGGCAGAAGAAGACCAAATGGCCCATCTAGTCTGCCCAGCAAGCTTCACACACATTTTCTCTCATACTTATCTGTTTCTCTTAGCTCTTGGTTCTATTTCCCTTCCATCCCCACCTTTAATGTAGAGAGCAGTGATGGAGCTGCATCCAAGTGAAATATCTAGCTTGATTAGTTTGGGGTAGTAGCTGCCGCAATAAGCAAGCTGCACCCATGCTTATTTGTTTTACCCAGACTATGTTATTAGCCCTTATTGGTTGTTTTTCTTCTCCCCTGCCGTTGAAGCAGGGAGCTATGCTGGATATGCGTGACGTATAAGTCTTCTCCCATGCCGTTGAAGCATAGAGCCATGCTGGATGTGCATCGAAAGTGAAGTATCAGGCCCATTTGGTTTGGGGTAGTAACCGCCGTAACAAGCCAGCTACTCCCCGCTTTGTGAGTGCGAACCCTCTTTTCTTCTCCCCTGCCGTTGAAGCAGAGAGCTCTGCTGGATGTGTGAAGTATCAGTTTTTCTTCTCCCCTGCCGTTGAATCAGAGAACTATGCTGTATATGCATTGAAAGTGAAGTATCAGGCTTATTTGATTTGGGGTAGTAACCGCCGTAACAAGCCAGCTACTCCCCTCTTTGTGAGTGTGAATCCTTTTTTCCACATTTCCTCTTGCTGTTGAAGCTTAGAGCGATGTTGGAGTCAAGCCTGTGTATGTTTATTTAATAAGGGTATTGACTCCAGGCAGTAGCCATCATTCTGGCGAGTCACCCACTCTTCATTGGCAGCCTCTTGACTTTATGGATCCACAGTGTTTATCCCACGCCCCTTTGAAGTCCTTCACAGTTCTGGTCTTCACCACATCCTCCGGAAGGGCATTCCAGGCATCCACCACCCTCTCCGTGAAGAAATACTTCCTGACATTGGTTCTGAATCTTCCTCCCTGGAGCTTCAAATCGTGACCCCTGGTTCTGCTGATTTTTTTCCTTAGGAAAAGGTTTGTCGTTGTCTTTTGATCATTAACACCTTTCAAGTATCTGAAAGTCTGTATCATATCACCTCTGCTCCTCCTTTCCTCCAGGGTGTACATATTTAGATTCTTCAATCTCTCCTCGTACGTCATCCGATGAAGATCCTCCACCTTCCTGGTCGCCCTTCTCTGTACCGCCTCCATCTTGTCTTTGTCTTTTTGAAGGTACGGTCTCCAGAACTGAACACAGTACTCCAGGTGAGGCCTCACCAAGGACCTGTACAAGGGAATAATCACTTCCCTTTTCTTACTCGATATTCCTCTCTCTATGCAGCCCAGCATTCTTCTGGCTTTAGCTATCGCCTTGTCGCATTGTTTCGCCGACTTCAGATCATTAGACACCATCACCCCAAGGTCCCTCTCCTGCTCCGTGCACATCAGCCTTTCCCCCCCCATCGAATACAGTTCATTTGGATTTCCACTCCCCATATGCATGACTTTGCACTTCTTGGCATTGAATCTCAACTGCCATATCTTCGACCACTCTTCCAGTTTCCTTAGATCCCGTCTCATTCTCTCCACTCCTTCCGGCGTGTCCACTCTGTTGCAGATCTTAGTGTCATCCGCAAAAAGACAAACCTTACCTTCTATCCCGTCCGCAATGTCGCTCACAAAGATATTGAACAGGACCGGTCCCAACACCGATCCTTGCGGTACACCACTTAAAAACCGCTCTCTCTTCAGAGAAGGTTCCATTTACCATCACACATTGTCTTCTGTCCGTCAACCAATTTGCAATCCAGGTCACCACCTCGGCACTCACTCCCAAGCTTCTCGTTTTATTCACCAGTCTCCTGTGCGGAACCGTATCAAAAGCTTTGCTGAAATCCAAGTATATGATATCGAGCGCTCTTCCTCTATCCAATTCCTTGGTTACCCAGTCAAAAAAGTCAATCAGATTTGTCTGACAGGATCTTCCTCTGGTGAATCCATGCTGCCTCTGGTCCATCAATTCTCCGGACTGTAGATAGTTCACTATTCTCTCTTTCAACAGTGACTCCATTACTTTTCCCACCACTGAAGTGAGGCTAACCGGTCTGTAGTTACCAGCCTCCTCTCTGTTCCCACTCTTGTGAAGCGGGACCACCACCGCTCTTCTCCAATCACTCGGCACCACTCCCGTTTCTAGGGATCTATTGAACAGGTCGCACAGCGGTCCCGCCAGCACATCTCTGAGCTCCCTCAATATCCTTGGATGAATCCCATCAGGCCCCATGGCTTTGTCCACTTTCAGATTCTTTAGCTCTTCCCATACATTATCTACTGTAAATGGATTTTCCTCTGTTCCGCTTCCCTCCAGTTTCTTGTTGTGTAGAGATGGTCCTTCTCCAGGGTCTTCTTTAGTGAACACAGAGCTGAAGTATTCGTTTAATATTTCTGCCATTTCTTCGTCTCCCTCCACACATTGATCATTTCCACCTTTCAATTTCACTATTCCACTTTGGACCTTTCTCTTTTCGCTGATGTATCTGAAAAATGTTTTGTCACCATATTTTATCTCCTTGGCAATCCTCTCTTCTGCTTGACTTTTTGCCAACTTGATTAATTTCTTTGTCTCCCTCAGTTGATACAAATATTCTTCTTTGTGCTCCTTCCTTTGGGATCTTTTGTATTTCTTGTATGCAGTTCTTTTAGCTTTAATTTTGTCAAACTGCTTTTTACTCAACTTTTTTTTTTTTTTTTTTTTTTTTAACTCTATGCATATTTAAACTCTGGAATTTGTTGCCAGAGGATGTGGTGAAAGCAGTTAGTGTAGTTGCATTTAAAAATGGTTTGGACAAGTTCCTGGAGGAAAAGTCCATGAACCATTATTAAGGTGGAGTTGCAGAAATCCCCTGCTTATTCTTGGGATCAGCAGCTTGCAATCTCTCTACCCCCTGGTCTCCTTTGGTCTGGCTCACTGTCCATCTGTTGTAAAGCAGCTCTAAAGTTATGCGGCTAACTTTAGCTCCTCCTTGGACCACCCCCAGAAGACTTTATTTCCTAATCTAGCCAGATAATGTCTTATTTGGATAATTTTCAAATACTTGCCATTTACCCAGATGACTTGTTTTCCAGCTAAATGGCTTTGAATGTGGACCTCGATGTGCCTGACAATTGTCCATTGCAGAGATTAGAATAAATGTTCTTCTTCTCGCTTGCCAGCACACCAAAATAATACATCTTTTAAACCTAGTTTGTGAGATCCTGTGTGTGTAGATGAACTACAGTTCTTCTAATCTGAAACCTTTTGCAGGTGTGTTCTATCCTTTGGTCAACAAACTACAAAGAGCTGATTTCTGGTCATGGATTTGCACAGAACCAGCTGGTGCTCTGGAAGTATCCCACAATGGCTAAAGTCACTGAGCTGAAAGGTACGGAATCAGCGGGGGGGGGGGAGGGGATGGGCAGATTCTTCTGTAGAGGAGAAATGTGGGGAAGCTGCCCAGCATAGCATGCATTAGGAATTGCTCCTTTCCAATGGTGTCCTGGTGATAATGCAAAAATCTCTGCAATTAATCTGAGGAGTCTGGATTTTGATTCCTCCTATCTGTCAGCTCAATCAGAACCAAGGCTGGGATTGGGCACCATGAGCCTTCATTTCTAACTACCCAGGGATTTATCTTGCTATTTTTGTATCCCCTCCTTATTGTAGTCCCATGCACTAAGCTCATTCACAATCCTGCAGTTATATCCTAAATCTGACCACTAGGTGGCACATTATATGATTTATTTATCTTTTATTCAAATATATTAATTGCCTAAAAAAAACTAGGCGATGTACAAAATACAAACATAAAATACTGATTGTACATAATATACATCTATCAACAATAGACATGGACAAACAATGGCCAGATAGAAAATGCCTGCTTAAACAGCCATGTTTACTTGTTTAGCACAGGCCTTGTCAAACTTTCCACGGATCTCCTGACAGTCTTTCTTTCCCTGCATCTTGGATCCCTCTGAGGTCTGCCACAGCTCTTTTTGGGACCTGATTGACTAAGGATGTTTTCCCATTCTGGGTTTCTGCTGTTGCTTGACTTATTGTCATGGCTCCCAGCCCTTGCTGGTTGCTGTGCTTTATTCACAGAGCAGCTCTTCTCTTCTGTTCAGTACCAGCATGGCTCTCACTCTGGAAGAAACTCACTGAGCCCTGCCATGCCTTTCAGTACAGGGAAATCACAGGCACCTTGGCTCCTGGGGTTTCTCATGCCCTGACTTAACCTGTAAATGTAAGCAAGGTGCAATAAAAATTAAAACAAAGCCATATATGAGAGCTATAAACACCACATAACAGAATATCCACAAAGATCACATTATAACAAATACTAAAATCAATGCTCAAAACAAAAATGACTCTCCCTTTAGAGCAGGGGGGACCAACTCCGGTCCTAGAGAGCCACAAACAGGCCAGGTTTTCAGGGTATTCACAATGAATATGCATGAGATTGCTTTCATTGTATGCAAAGCTATGCGTGCAATTGTATGTCAGATATTCACAGTGGATGTGCTGAAAACAGGCCAACTTGTGGCTTTTGAGGATTGGAGATGCCATAGACTCTAGAACAGGGGTAGCCGTCTCCTGTACTGGCCAGCTGAGTCTTTCTGCGTGGCAAGACATTGAGGCTGGTACGGGATGGGAATAACATGCACGTCCTCTGCCACAGGTCACACCTCTAGAATTCTAAACATGGCCATGAGCCCTGATGGCACTACAGTCGCATCTGCTGCTGCTGATGAAACGCTTCGAATATGGAAATGCTTTGACGTGGATCCTATCAAGAAAAAGGAGAAGAAAGTGATCAGCAAAAACAGCATTATTCACCAGAGTATTCGATAAAAACAGGGCCGGATGGGGAGGCAGAAGAGCTGTCATCGAGAATCATGAAGAGAAAAGTGCAGATGTTAAATCTGGTTTTTAAAGATGTTGGAAAATTGTACAATTTAATCATTTGTTTAATAAATCTTTTGCATATTTTTGATTGTTCCTGACATGGACTAGCTTCTCCTAATTTTATTTTGTGCTAACATTTGCCTTTAATCCCCTGCCCCCAACTCCCACCCAACATATTCTCCATCAAAAAGGAGGGATGAACTAACCATGCTATGTGGATTTTGTCATCCAGCACCAAATGGACCTCTTAGCTAGTAGAGCTTTTGCTTTACTGAGTATATGTGAGTTCTCATGAGCCCCCTCAGTCTTAAACTGTGGGGGAAACAATCCACAAGTGCTGCCTGGACTGGTGTAGCTCATGCTGGTGCTCAGATTAATTTGGGGTTTTTTTCCAGCGCAACATTGCTGCCTGTTAGGCGTGATGCAGTTCTGGAAAAATCCAGTATTTTCTACCTCCAGCAGATGGTAGATCCTGGTGGTGCAGCTGTTTGCTGGATTTGAGTCGCTGTGGCCAGCAGAGCAAGCCCATTTGGCCAGCTCCCAGTCCCAGAGGGGACTAAGTAGAGCTAAACAGGAGATAGGAAGCAGAAAAGAAAAAACTCCTGGATTGCAGTACTTCTGGTCTCCATGAAAGGCAGAGCTTGAGTGCAGTAGCAGTTGTGCTGCTCGTCTCGCTAGCTGGGGGACGATGCATGAGGGTTAGGAATGCCTTTGAGGTTATGGAGATGCCTTGGGAAGACCCCTAGGAGGGAGCTGATAGTCATTCAGGCACAGAGAGTTCTGCTTCCCTGGAGGAGGGAGAGCTCCCACCTGGTCCAGAGAAGGTTTGTCATTCGGGGCAAGTTTGGGGGACTAATGGACCAAGTGGTCTCCTGTCTCTGGATAGAGGATGCTAAGGCATCCTGTCTGGGATCTCATTAAGGGTGCTCCGTAAGTTTACCTGAGGTTTAAGAGATGTTGGCCAAATAGGAAGTGCCAGAGTCAGCTCTGAGGTGGCACTGCTGCAGAAGCTGTACCCTCTCACAAAGGCGGACCTCCAATTTTTGTAGGCTCAGACTGTGGGTGTCTTAGTTACTGTTGTGACAAGGTGTACTACCATCCCTATTGAGGGCAGTATCTCTCTGAAGGATCCTGAGCATAGGAAAATGGAGGTTCCACTCAAACATGACTTCTGGGATGTCACTGAGCTGCAAAGCCACAGGAGAGTGTTCTTGCCAGGCCTAAAAAAAAGTTTAGAAATCTCTCACTATGTTTAAACATTTTTTCTTCTGCTTAAATACCTCAGCCTGCCAGCTTGACCAGTATCACAAACCTAGAGGCACCCTGGCTGGAGATATCTAAGAAATTGCAACAGTAGTGAGTTACCACATTAGTGTCCAGATGGTGGAAGTTTGATATAATAGCTGGATACTGATGGGATGATCACAAAACACCTTGGACAAGAGAACAAGCTTTCAGATTCCAAAAAGGCGACTTAAACAAAAGTTGATGGATATAAAAGTTTTAATAAAATAAATTTGAAAATGTTTAGTGGTCTTGGAAGATAAGTAAATTGCAATCCCCACGTGATGATCTCAAGGAAAGCAAGTTTGCTTACCGTAAACGGTGTTTCCGTAGATAGCAGGATGAATTAGCCATGCTGTCATGGGATCTGTCAATCAGGTCCAGGAGGCGGAGCTTGATAAAGCAGAGGTTGAGTTTTGAGTCCCTCTGTGGCTGTGCGGGGGTTCCCGCGCAGGAAGTACAAGATCTCCTCAGTCTGTGATTAAGCGTTATAGGAGTATGCTGAGACTGCCAGGGAGGAGGGTGGGTCAGCATGGCTAATTCATCCTGCTATCTACGGAAACACTGTTTACAGTAAGCAAACTTGCTTTTCCCGTCGATAGCAGGGCTGAATTAGCCATGCTGTCATGGGAGTCCTAAGCTCCCGATCACGTTTGGAAATTGTGACAGTAGAACGTGATCAAGTAGAGTGGCAGTCAAGGAGCCTCAGAGAAGAAAGAATGCAAAACTGCTTGTCCTATCTTCGCATCTGCTGTGGTTTGCTGGTCCAAACAATAATGCGAAGTGAACGTGTGTAGTGAAGACCAAGTAGCTGCCTTGCAAATGTCTATCGGTGAAACATTGCGAAGGTGAGCCCATGAGTTGATAAAGCTCGTACCTGGTGAGCTGTAGGTGTGGAGGAAAGAGGTATGTTCTTCTCATAACAAAACTGAATGCATTGAACGATCCAACTGGAAATGGTACGTTTTAGAGACTGGTAACCCAGGAGCTTTTGGATCAAAAGAGGAACAATTGCGAAGGTCTAGAAATGGAACCTGTTCTCGAGATATAGTGCTGTAATGTTAATTTACAGTCCAGCGTGTGGAGGAGTTTTTCCTTATCACTATGGTGAGGCTCTGGAAAAAAGGTTGGTAGTTCAATAGTCTGATGTGAAAGTGTGAAACTACTTTCGGTAAGAACGATGGATGAGTTCTAAGAACCACCTTATGTGGATAAAACTGCATATATGGAGAATAGTGTACTAAGGCTTGTAATTCACTCACCCTTCTTGCTGAAGTCACTGCAACTAGAAAAACAGCTTTCCACGTGAGATATTTGAGGTGGGCCGACTCTAAGGGTTCAAACGGTGGAAACATGAGTCGGTCCAGTATTGTGTTGATACTCCATGGAACAGGAGGTTTGACAACTGGAGGACGCAAATGAGACAGTCCTTTAATGAAACTGGAAAGGAGTGGATGAGTGGATATAGATGAATTATTGAAAAGTCTATGATAAGCCGCAATGGCACTGAGATGTACACGGATGGAAGATGTGGCTAATCCGGTGTCGTAAAGGGTGCATAAGTAGTCAATCAGCCTGTGGGGGGGGCAATCGACAGGTTGTATGCCCTTGGAAATATACCATAAGGAATAGCGTTTCCATTTATAGTTATAGTTGCGCCTGGTGGATAATTTTCTGGATTCTAGAAGAATTAATTGTGCCTGTTGTGATATATTTTGTTCTGTCATAAGGCACCGTTCAACAGCCATGCCGTCAAATGAAGAGGCATGTAAAGGATGTAGGAGAGTTCCCTGGTCCTGAACAAGAAGGTCGGGACGTTGAGGGAGACGTATGGGAGGTTCCTGAGATAGACGGAGCAGGAAGCTGTACCAAGGTTGACGCGGCCAAGCTGGAGCTATGAATATCACTCGTGCCTTGTCCTCTACACTTCTGGATGGTTCTCGTTATGAGGGGAATAGGAGGGAAGGCGTAGAGGTCTTGAGACCAAGGGATCAGGAAAGCATCCTGTGCCGTCCGTTGAAGACTGGGATGTATGGAGCAGAAACGAGGAACCTGTGCGTTGAACTCCGTCACGAATAGGTCGAAGGCTGGGGTTCCCCACCGTTCGAATACACGTTGGGCGATGTCCGACTTGAGAGTCCATTCGTGAGGATGGAAAATGCGGCTTAATTTGTCCGCTCTCGTGTTGACTACCCCTGGAAGGTACGTTGCCTGTAGAAGGATACAGTGTCAATGAGCATGCTGGTAAATTAGTAATGTTTCTCTGCAAAGGGGCTATGAACCCAATCCCCCTTGCTTGTTGATGTAGAACATTGCTACCTGATTGTCCGTGTAGATCATTACTCTGCGGCCTTTCAGGTGGTCCTGAAAGGCTAGGAGGGTGTTGCATATCGCCCTGAGCTCCAGCAAGTTGATTTGAAGACTCTGTTCGGACAAGGACCATAGACCTTGTGTCTCGTATACTTCTAGGTGTGCTTCCCAGCCCTTTCGTGATGCATCCGTAGAAAGGACTATGTTGTGGCTGGGAATCCGGAACAATGCTCCCTTGGAGAATGTGTTGTTGGATAGCCACCAAGTGATCTCTTTTTTTCATTTGAGCAGTTAGTGAAATGGTGTGTGTCAACGGTTGAGTGTGCTGTCTCCATTGACGCTTTAGTCCCCACTGTAGGTGCCTCATATGCAACCTTGTGTTGGGAACCGTAAAATTGGCCGCCGCCATGTGGCCGAGGATTACTAAAAGTTGTCTGGCAGTCGGTGAAGGAGTGTTCAGCAGTTTGAGTAACAGAGTGCGTAGGAGAAGTTGTCTATCTGACGGAAGGAACGCTCTGCATTTGGTGGTATCCAGACACGCCCCTATGAACTGCAACTGTTGGGTAGGTTGCAGATGTGACTTGGGAAAGTTTATTACTAATCCCAACTCCTGTAGGCAGAGAATAATCTTCTGGAGATGACCGATTAGGCTGTCCTGCGTCCGTGCCACGACAAGCCAGTCGTCCAGGTATGGAAAAATCGTCATACCCTGTTGTCTGAGATAAGCCACCACCACTACCATACGCTTGGTAAAGACCCTGGGTGCCGCCGACAACCCAAAGGGGAGTACCTTGTATTGATAATGTTGATTTTGGAACTGAAGCACAGGTAATGCCACGATGTGGTGTGGATTGGAATATGGGTATTGGCATCTTTCAGGTCGATGGAGCACATTCAGTCGTTGGGTTGTAAGAGGGGAAGAATGGATTTCAGGGATACCATTTTGAACTTCTCTTTTATGAGGAATTTGTTGCGGTCTCGGAGATCTAGAATTGGACGTTGACCCCCCTGATTTCTTTGGCACAAGGAAATAAGGGGAGTAAAATCCTTGGTTTCTCTGTGAATGGGGAATTGATCTGATGGTTCGATGTTTGAGCAAAGTGGAGATTTCCCTCTGTAGTTGATACTGCACCCTTCGATGTTGTATTGTAGGAGGGCGAGGTAAAGTTGGCTTGGAATGAAACTTTAACTGGTATCCTTGACTAACAATCTGTAATACCCATTGATCGGAGGTAATGTGCTTCCATACCGAAAGACAAGCTTGTATTCTCCCTGGGGGTGCAAGGGACTGTGGCGGTGGCTGAACACTCAAAAAGACTGCGCTGGTTTGGATGTTGTAGCAGACTGCTGAGGCTGCGAACATTGAGCCCGAGTTTTCCCTCGTCTCTGGAACTGCAATTGCTGAGATTGCTGCTGGGGCCTTTGATAGGCGGGGTATGAAGAAGGTCGATAGGCTTGATAGGAGCGGTAAGGTCTACGACCAAAGGTAGACAGTCTACTAGACGTGTATATTCTTCTCGGAAACTGAGAAGAAGATGATGCGGATTGCAGCGACTGAACTGCGAGGGCCTCTTCCTTGAGTTTCCCTACGGTCTCTTGAAGTTTTGCTCCAAACAGATTGTCACCCGTGCAGGGGAGGTTAGCTAATTTATGGTGTACGTCTTCTCGAATCGTGCTGGAGCGCAACCACGCTGTACGACGAGCTGCAATTGAGATGGCGGAAGCCCTAGAAGAAGTTTCCAGTCCTTCGTAGATGGACCTGAGAAGGTGTCTGGTGCACTCTTCCATGTCATGAAGTGGTTGTGGTAGTGTTTCTGCTGATGTTGTAAGCAATCCTTTTGTTGCCTGAAGACACTCGTATAGGTATTGCACCATGTAAAATTGGTGGTGCATGATTCTTGCAGACAACATTGCATTTTGAAACATTTTGCGACCGACTTCATCAAGATACCTATGATCCCTGTTAGGGGGGTAGGAAGAATGAGTCTTCGATCTCTTAAAATGCTGCATCGCAGACTCTACCACAATAGACTCATGAGGCAGCTGCGGTAGTGAGTAAGGTGGATCTTTCCTCATTCTGAACTTTAGATCAGATTTCCTGGAGACTGCTGAGAGAGCCTGCGGTGTTTCCCAAGACTTTAAGAGCACCTGATGCAGGAGATCATGAGGTGGTAACGCCGTTGGTTCCCCTGGTGTGTCAAATATCTTGAGGAGGCCTAGAGTCTCCGCTCGTGGATCGACCTCTTTGTGAAGTGGTAATTGTAGAATGCTACCAATTTTTTCAAGAAACTTAGGATAAGAGAGGTCCTCAGGTGGTGAATACAGTTCAGGGGGTTGCTCTTGCGGGTCAGAAGGGAACCCTGTAGAAGAAGGTGACAGAGATGGAGAACAAGAGTCTCTGGTGTCTTGCGGACTGGCTAGTAGTGGAAAGTCATGGACTGGGTTTGGAGAAGTAGGAGCGAGCAACGACGAAGTAGTAGCCGGTAGATCCGTAGAGGCAGTACTGGTGAATCGTGATGAGACATTACAAATGCGGACTCTAAGGTCTCATAGAAGCCTGCGAGGGATTGAGATAGTTGCCAGAAAGCCTGCTTGGTATGAGTTGGCATGGCCGATTTAGAAAGAGAAGGTGACTCCCGGTTATGTGGAGGAGATGGAGAACAGTGAACCATTGAAGGGGAGCAACTTGGAGCTCTCGAGGTATGCGTAGAGGAAAGGCATACAGGGGACTGTTAGACATCTTGATTTTGAAGAAGTCCTCGAGGCATTTGGTGATACGCCCGATCTTGGGGGTGAGTTACCTCTGTGGGAGCGATGTTTAAGGGAGTGTCTGTGGTCATGACGACTCCATTTCGACCCGCTGTGATCTCGTTTCCGTGTGTTGGAGGAAGTTCCCGATTGAGGTTTTGAACTGGAAGAAGTAGAAGAGAAATGGTGTTTCCTCTTTCGCTGAACGAGTAAGGGTTGCACACCTTGACCCACGGTGATAAGGGTTGATTTTCCCGAAAGGCTATACCACTCTCGTCTGCGTTGAGATGGTTCAGTCACCAGTGTTGTAGTAGGTGATCTGTGTCCAGATAGTAAAAGGGGCGCCGAGATTGGCGCAGTTATAGCAGGCGTCTGCGCCGGAAGTGGCTTAGACAATGATGATGCTTCCGACCCCTGTTTTGCGGTAATCGGCGCCGATCCCGGCACCGATGTAGGTATTGACCGCGCCGAATCCGGCTCCGTGTTGTGTTGCGGCGCCATCCGCGCCGAATTCCGGTAGGGAGCCATGTGCACCGAAATGGGTTCTGACGTCATCTGCGCCGTGGAGGCCAGCACCGTAGAGGCCGGCACCGTGCGGTGTTTAGAAGATGACTGCGCCGAACGGTGCTTCGGTGATAGAGTCTTCGTTTTTGCAGGCGGCAGTGGCGGCGCCGTGGGACAGCGCAGTAGGGCCAAAGAATGAGCTATGAGCTCCGATTTCTTATGCGCCCTATGCTTGTGAGGACGACAGAACGGCGACTCCAGAGTCCGCTGGAGGCCGTGGCGCATGCATGGTAGACCGGTCCCGGCCTGCAGAATCAGGGCCCTGATTCTTACTGCGTTCCTCATCCCAAGAAGCCGCTCGTTTTTTTGTTTTAGAACTTACTTTTGCCGGTCCCGGCGAAGAATGGTCTTCTGAAGGCTCAGATGTACTGAGGAGTTCTTTGAGGCGATAGGCCCTCTGCCGCTGTGCTCTGGGAGACATTCGGGCACAAAATTCGCAATTCTTAACATTGTGTTTGATGCCGAGGCAGCGATAACAGCGGTCGTGGCAGTCTGTTACTGACATTACTCTGCCGCAGCGACATCTTTTTAAAACCTAATTTTGAAATGAGGAGATTCGATGCTCCGCGTGCGTTCCCGCGCGCGGAAAGAACAGACTGAGGAGATCTTGTACTTCCTGCACGGGAACCCACGCGCAGCCGCAGAGGGACTCAACCTCTGCTTTATCAAGCTCCGCCTCCTGGACCTGATGGACAGATCCCATGACAGCATGGCTAATTCAGCCCTGCTATCGACGGGAAAAGAATGGAACAAGCAGAGAATCGCATGGAAACTATAGAAGGGCAAGTCACAACACAGGAAATAACTACAGACTGCTTAGATGTAGAAATAACTACTCAAGAGAAAACATTTTGCTGGAGCATATTGAAAATCGAGAGAATTGGAAGCATAGAAACAATTTGTGTCTAATAGGAAAGGACTAAGACCTTGCTTCAACTTGTTCAAGTTTGGGTGCTGGAATCCCTGGGTTTATCTCTTGAAACAGAGCTCACAGGATTGGTCCATTCCTTCAAAATGCAACATACATGTTTACTTCTACATAAGTGCAAGACTTGTTATATATAGGATGTGGATTGAGAGTGCCTTCATACAATGCTAAACTGATGTTCAGCTATCGTGTCTGTAAGCCATACTCTGGCTTTAAAATCATTAGGCACCTCAATGTGGTTTTAAATTACTGTTTGTGTCCACTGGTTTGCATGCTCATCAAATTGTTTTCTTGTATGCAAGCCACTACTTAACTTATACTTGCGAGTGTGTAGTCAATCTTGTGCTGCCGACACCAAGGCGTTTCGGAGCTTGTGCTCCTTCTTCATGGGCTGTGCTTTGGCAAGAGAGACTGCTCAAACACTGTGGCAACTGTATAACATGAAAATAAACCATTACTAAACATCCTGAAACTATTGACATTCTCTGTCACTTAGTAGGGTTGCTCTGATCTGAGTGTGGAATACATACTTGTTACGGTGGCTGTATAAAAAACTGTGGACTCCGGCGCTGAGGATGCAGAGTGTTATGCTCCGCTGTAGAATACAGAATGCTCTCTTGTTAGCCTCGCAGAGTGTATAAAAGATATAAGTATGCTAGACCTGCCAATCACTGCATTTGTGGCATATTCTGCCTTTTAAATTATTCAGTACTTACTTGATATCTTACGGCTGCCGCGTCCTGCTCCTTTTTCTAGCGCAGGAGTGAGGCGGGAAAGTCGCCATTTTTAAAGGGACTTTCGAGTCAACCTCATGACGTATGGGGCGGAGATGTTGACGTCACTCAGATTATCGAGACGGGGTGGTCACTAGATGAGTGAAAATCACTCTGTTTTATCATTAGGACCGTGGGGTTTTTGTTAAATTCGTGCGGTGGATAGTCTAATTCTCTTTTCTTCTTGAAATAATTACACGGATCCCACCTTGTCATAATGCTCTCACTGTATTGGCACTATCCCATTCTCAGAATGCTACGTGCATGATGGATGCTAGATGAGTGACATCCACTCAATTTTATCATTGAGTCCGAAGGGTTCTAATGCATTCAAGCGGTGAATCCACTGATTCTCTTTTCTGTTAAGTGTGATTTCACGATTACCGCCTCGCCATGATGTATTCGCTTGTTCCAGCACTGCCCACTCGAAATCTCCAAAAGTGTGACCTGCATCCACACAATGTTGCACCGTCTGAGCCTTTAGATCTTTATTGTTTGTTCTGCATTTGTGCTCTATAAGTCGGATCCGTATTTTCCTCTTGGTCCTGTCTACATATATCTTGGGACAAGGACATTGTAAAATGTATATTACGTGGTCCGAGTTGCAATTGACGTCATTATTCAACTTAACCACATACCCTGTACTTGGAAGGGTCCAGCTGGTGCCCTGGTGGGCTTGTGCGCAAAATATGCATTTTCCACATATCGTTTGCCCAGTAGTGACAGGATTAGTGGGTTCTGTGGTTGCTGCCCTGATGATATGTTGTCTTATGTTACGTCCTCTTGAATATGCAAACATGGGTACTTGAGTGAATATTGGATATGGACTTAGGACGTGCCAATATTTTAAAAGGATATTTCTAATCTGTGTAGTAAGTTGGGTATGCTGGAGTACACAAATTAATTGTAAATGGAATACTGGCCGGTGCCTTGACTACAGTGGAGATGGAGTTGAGGAATTGGGTGGGACAGGGTCAGAGGAACAAGTAGTGAATGTGGAGGAAGAGAAAAGATGAGCAGTTTCCTGCACTGTGACTTCAGAAAAGGAGGAGAATGGCAGAGGAAAGAAGTGGGGGAGAGGTGGGTAAAGATGAAATAGTTGAGAACTCAAGACTAATTTTGTGATTCTTGTCATGGAAGTCATTATCCATAGCCTGGGCAGAGAGAGGAGGACAGGAGGGAGGCAAGGGAATTTAAAGTGGCAAAGCGATGCAAGGGTTGGATGCAAAAGAGTGGACATAGTAGTCTTGTTTGGCAAGTGCAATAGCATACTGGAAAGTGGTCAGCATGAATTTGAAGTATATGAAGTCTGCATGGGCACGAGATTTTAGCCAGAGATGTTCTGTAGAGCAGGTGCAGGAACATTGGTAGCAAATTGTAGGGGTGAGCCAAGGCTGGTGTTTAGTGCACCTTACAGGACAGGTAACAGGAGGGGCAAAAGTGGGGAGTATAGTGTTGTAAAAGAAACTGCTGCATCAACAGATTCAGACAGTTATGGAGGAAAGGAGAGATGAAAAAGATGCAAGGGTCAACAGCTTGGAGATTCCTAAAGGTGTAAGTGGTGTCTGGATGAATTGGTGGGGGAGGGTGGTTTAATGTGAAAATTATCAGGTGATGGTCTGAGATTGGAAGAACTGAGGTGGTGAAGTCTGAGACACAGCAGTTGGAAGCAAAGACTAGGTCACCATGCTGGTGAGTAGAGGTGGTAGAGCAGATTTGGAGATCAAATGAAGAAATTAAAGGAGTTTTGAGGCATAAGAGTTAGAGGGGTCATCAACATGGAGTTTAAAGTCACCAAGGATAAGGGAAGCCCTTACACTAATTCCAGCAATCCCATGCTCCTCCCCTGCTTTCACAGCAGCAGCACCTTCCAGCTGGAAGGTGGCAGTGTCAAAGAAGCCAATTGAAAAACAGAGCAGGTCCAGCCGAAACTTGGACTCCTCCTCTTTGGTGGAGGGGAGACTGGCTCTACCTGGAGGAGTGGTGCAGGTTCACCAACGGATGCTCAAGATTGTAGAAGCTAGTTGGTTTGTTTCTCCCAGCTTCCTATGCTTGCCCCTTATTCAGCCTTCTATCTCACTCAGCACAGCTCCACCTGCAGTTAGTTGTTCCTCTGACAACAGGCAATAAAGCCAGGACTTCTACTCCTGCTGTTTTATCATCCCTGAGACACCCTGGATTTAAGAAATCTGAACAAGAATCTACTGTGGGAGAAATTCAAGATGAACTGCCTCCACATCATTCCACTTTTCATCTAGTCAGGGGATTGGATGTGTGCTGAGGCATCTTTCAGACCATCTATCCTTCCATCCCTCCTACGCTTTGTAGTGGAATCTTAATAACAGTACTGGGAGCTTTCCTTTTGGTCTCAGCAGCACCAAAGATCTTTACTAAATGCCTAGCTGTAGCAGCAGTGCATCTCCGTCGACAGGGCATCTGTGCCTTCCCTTACCTGGATGACTGCTGGTGACTGCAGCTTCTCAGGCAGCAGTGTTGATCTTCCTAGAGAAAACAATTGAACTTCTGCAATCCCTGGGATTCCTAGTGAATCTTGAGAAATTGACCCTCATCTCATCTCAGAAAATGAAATTCATTATATTATGGCTGTCTCCATCTGCTGGAGGGGAGGAAAAACCCAGCTGTCCTGGACTGATTCGGGTACGTACAGGGAACAGAGGTTCACATGGATTTGCTAACCTGCAGTGGGGCCTCCTCTGCCAATGTGACACATTAACTCAACCCTTGATAATATTCATGAATATCTTGCAAGAGATGAAACTAGAACTGCACTGGTGACTAGATCTCCCCCCCCCCCCCCCCCCCCCCCCTTTACAGAAAAGGGCACCTCTACGTCTATTACTTCGAGTGCCATTAGCAATGGATGCTTCCACCAAGAGATGGGAGTCCACATGGCGCTCTCTTCAGAACCTAGGGGATTTGATCATTGGTAGAAAGGCTGTTTCAAATCAATCTAAGATATGCCTCAAGTACTTTCTCATGTCTCCTTGAGGGAAAGAGGTTTAATTACATGGCTACTAGGGTGCAGGAAATTCAAACTAACAACCCTGTTTTATGCCAACAAACAAGGAGCTAGCTTCCAGGAATCCCCAAAGAGGTTAGCTTGTTGAATATGATGTTCCACCCTCTCAGGTGATCCCTGTGTTAGGCAATAGCTGACAGACAGCTCAACCTTTGGGACACCCCTCAAGCAACCTCTTTGTGTTGGAAGAAAACAAGAAAGTAGAAGATTCTGATCCACTCAGTATGCTTTTCTGCTCACTTGGAATTCAGATCTCTTGCACGCTTTTCCACAGATTCTGCTCTTGGTAAAGACTGTACAAAGAGCACTCAAAGATTAGGGCCACCCTGATCCTTATGGCACCGGCATGACCCAGACAAGTCTGGTTCGCATACCTAGTGCAACTGTCCATCCCCCAATCTAGGTAGGGGCCAGACTGTCCTTAATACAAGAGCGTTATCTATATTATCTGAATCTTCTCTCCTCTCAACTAGACAGCCTGGATGTTAAGCGCTTGCCGGTTGCTTCACTCTCCTTACCCAAGGAAGTTGAAGCCATAATATCTGCAAGGAAGCCCTTTACGAGAAGAGCTTATGGATTAATAGTTTCTTGGCCCCGTTTGCATGTGAACCACAAGAACAGCTTCAGTAATTGTTCACTCTTTCCTCCTCAGGGCTCAGTACCGCGTCAGGTTCATCTTGCTGCCATAGCAGCCTACCATATTCAGGTAGAGGGTAAACTTATGTCCACTCACCCTTTAGTGTCAAAGTTTATGAAAGCCTTTTGCCAAGCCACCTGCTCATGGGACCTTAATGTGGGCCTAGTTCAACTTATGAAGCCACGCTTTGCTATTGGCATCAACTTCTCAAGTTGGCATCAAGTTTCTCACGTGGAAAGTAGTATTTCTTCCTGTGATTGTGTGAGCTTCAGGCACTGATTCATTACTTTTTATATGCAATTTGCTGTAAGTGTGGTGTTTGGCACTCACCCAACATGTCTACTAACAGTGGTATCCACTTTTCCTATAAATCAGACCATTGTGATACCGATGCTGTTTCTGAGGCTGAATACACATGAAGGTTAAAAAGCCCTTCCTTGGACTGCAAGTGTTTTGGCTTACTACTGGAAGAAAAACTAGAGTGCAGCGCCAGCCTCAACTATTCATCTCATGATCTTACCTGACTGGGCAGAGCAGTTGTGAAATGTACTTTGTGTAACTGGCTAGCAGACTGGATTGTGCATTATTATGCACTAGCAGGCCTTACCGACTCAAGGCTTCATGAAGTTAGCAAGTAGCACATTTAATAAAACAAAAGCAAGAGAACATTTTTATTCACTCAACACAAGTTCTGCAATTCATTGCCGGAGGATGTGGTTAGGGAAGTTAGTATAGCTGAGCTTAAACAAAAAGTTTGGATAAGTTCCTGCAGAAGTCATAAGAAACATAAGAAAATGCCATACTGGGTCAGACCAAGGGTCCATCATGCCCAGCATCCTGTTTCCAACAGTGGCCAATCCAGGCCACAAGAACCTGGCAAAGTCCATAAACTCCTATTCAAGTTGACTTAGGGAATAGCCACTGCTAGTACTGGCATTAGTAGCATGGGATCTATTTAATGTTTGGGAACTTGCCAGGTACTTGGAACCTGGATTGACCACTGTTGGACCCTTACTCTGACCCAGTATAGCAACTTCTTATGTTCTTAAGTAAGAGCCATAGCTGCATCAGTAGCTGATCAGTGAGTTCTCTTGAAGGCATCTGTAAAGCTGCAACTTGGGCATGAGTGCATATCTTTGTAAATTTGGGTAAGCAGTTTTGCATAGCGTGTTCACTCAGTAGTCTACTCTTCCCAATGGGGTCTGGGTTGCTATTCAGTAAATGTTCCCCTGAAACCCTCACCTTGGGACTCCAAGTTCCATGGCTAATTCAGCCCTGCTTATCAATGGGGAAAAAAAGGTTGCTGATTGTAAATGGTGTATGTTGTATGTTGTAGACAGCAGGATCAATTAGCCCTGCAAAATCGCTCCCTGCCTTCCTGCAGAGAAACATATCTAGCTAATCTTGGTTCTAAAATTGACTGAGGCTTACAAAGCAATGCCAGTGTGGGAACTCCTGGGCATGCTCAGTAGATCAAAAGCTCTGTGCAAGGAGAGAAGGATCTGTTTGGTGCTGTCAGATGATGTCACCTCTGATATGGCTACTTCATCTTGCTAGCTAGAGTGAACACTGTTATTTAGTAAGCAAATTTGCTTTTTTAACTGAAACCTCTCATCCTTCCTTTGAGCAGGAGGCATTACAGAAGTGACCCTGTGATCCAATCTAAATGCTGAGTCAGGCCCTGGCTGAGCTGTACTGTAGTTCTTAGGCTCTCCACTCTCTGTCACAAGCTGCTGACAGGTGCAGAGATCAAATGAAGATCCTCCCCATTGTAGCTTACCCTTAAGCGTTCATGGTAGAGAGTGGGGCTATATTAGTGGCAGAACAGGCATGTGATGCCCTTAACAGTAAGTCACTTCTGCCTACAACAAATATTCACCACCATCTCTGGCACAAAAGACTAGAGGGCTATATACTAATTCTCTCTTATTCTTCAGTGCTGGGAAAAATAATTGAAATTAATATAAAGAACAAAATTACTAAACATATACATACGGTAGTCATAATTTAATAGGACAAACCCAAAATGTGTTTAGCCAAGGGAAGTCTTGCCTCAATCTGCTACATTTTTTTTTTGGAAAGTGTGAATAAATATGGATAAAGTTGATCTGGACTATCAGAAAACATTTGACAAAGTCCCTCCTGAGAGACTGGAAGAAACTGAAGCCAGGGGAGAGGAGGCGATGTTCTAAGGTGGATTGCAAACTGGCTGAAAGAAAGCAGAGTAAGGCTAGATGCTCACTTTTCCCCTTAGAGAATAGCGATTCGTGCTGGCACTGCTCCTCTTTAACATATTTGAAAATGGGCTAGAGGTGGGAACAAGTGAGATGGTCAGATTTGCAGAAGGTAGAGGTGTCATTGGGGCTATGTTGAAATTCTCTGGTGTGTGTGGGGCTGAGGCCAAGAAAGGAAAGAGAATGTGAGGAATGACTAGGAAAGGAAGGGAGAATAAAACCATCGCCGTGACGCTATGCACATTTCTGGCCACCTACATGATAAAGGGGATGGAACAATTCCTCAATGAGGAATCACTAAAGTGGTTAGGGCTCTGCAGCTCAGAGAAGAGAGGGCTATAAAATGAATAGATTGGAACAGGTAAACAGAAAAGTACAAAGACTAGGGGACATGCAATGCTGTTACTAGATGATACATTCAAGAGAAAATACTTTACTCAACCCATAATTAAACTCTGGAATTTGCTGTGGGAGGATGTGGTAAAGACTGTTAATGTAATTGGGTTTAAAAAAGGGTTGGGCAAGTTCCTGGAAGCAAAGTCCATTATTAAGGTGGAGTTGGGAAAATCCACTGCTTGATCCTGAGATAAGCAGTAAGGAGCCTATTGAATTTAGGAATCCTGCCAGATACTTGTGACCTGGATTGGCACTGTTAGAAACAGCATGCTAGGCTTGATGGACATTTGATCTGAGCCAGCATGGCAAAATGTATGTTCTTTTGTTCTGAACAGCCCCTGCTCCTCAGCTTTGCAGCAAAAGCCATGGAAAGAGCTGCTCTAACATCCCCTGGTTGGCCATAGTCCCTGCCAATTAAGGTTTCATTTCAGAGAGCTCAGGCTAGTGTAACGCCTGCATGATCTTCAGTAACAGGGATCCAGGTCACAAACTGGCACAGGGGCTTGCCTCTTTGGAGGAGTGATTAGTAGCGCTATAGCTCAGAGTGCGAGTCACATCCTTAACAAACTGCATGATCTTGCAGAGCATGGACAGAATCTCACTCATCTAACTACAGGGCTCAGCTGGATGGCTGCTTCCATGCTCAAGAGAGGTGTCTGTGCACCAGTGACTAATATTTTCTGAGCTGTATCTGTACACTGGTGCTCAATGCCCAGCAGCGCAGAGCACCTGATAATGATACCCAGTAACACAGCAGTGCCTGGCATTTTCCTCCATTGGTGTGCAGTGTTGAAGTCACTGGCATGGTAATGTGGCACTAGATGGTGAGGTGCAGGCACAGTGGTGCATCTTATCGCCCATGCTACAGGGTACCTGCCAGCATTGCCAGGTATTAATTTTGCCATTGCTGCTCTGCTCAGTAGCAGTTGTGTTGGTGTCAATGGCCGATTTTGCCCAGCGCAGATTCTACTGGCACCAATTCCCATCAGTACATTGGCACCTAGATGTACATAGACATCCACTACCACCCTTACTGATTACTCCCAAGCTTGGAGGGGTTTGTAGGACAAAAGGGAAGCCACAACACCCAGGACAGTAGCTGCGATAATTAACTTGGATGCATGGACGCTAATGCGGATCCCAAGACTGGGGTGGATAAGCTCATGTCCCCTCGGGAATGATCCTATAATCAGGGAGTGACTCTGTTCCAAACATGGTGCATGGGTCAAGGGCAAATCAATGACATCCACCTGCTGGCAGGGGCCTAGATCCCTCAATGTTGAGGTCTCTCACTCAGATTAATTCTCAGAAGGCAAGCAGGATGGCAGTCTTCACACATGGGTAACATTTTCCAATGGAAGCCAGCACAGAAAACATGGCAAAGTTTCTGGAACTTTGAGCCTTGTTGGGCATGCTCACGCATACAATATATCATGGATCCATGCAGGCTGCCCTCAGGCTTTTTTTATTTTTGCAAAGCCTTGTGTGTTTTGGCAAGTAGCAGAGCCTCTCCTCAAACATTTTCTAATTGGGGGTTGTTTTTTTTTCTTACTGTGTTGCTAGTAGGATCTCACTGGCAACCTGGCTTGACATTTTTGGGGTTTTTTCCACAGTCTATTCCAGGGGGATGGGGGTGACACTCTGTGCCTGCCAGCCATCAAGCACCACCACCATCTATTTTGATGATGCAGCACTTCATATCTTCATATCCTGTTCAATATCTTTGTGAGCGACTTTATGGACGGGATAGAAGGTAAGGTTTATCTTTTTGCGGATGACACTAAGATCTGCAACAGAGTGGACACGCCAGAAGGAGTGGAGAGAATGAGACGGGATTTAAGGAAGCTGGAAGAGTGGTCGAAGATATGGCAGCTGAGATTCAATGCCAAGAAGTGCAGAGTCATGCATATGGGGTGTAGAAATCTGAAAGAACTGTATTGGATGGGGGGAGAAAGGCTGATGCGTGGAGGATCACACGATCGGACGCTGATGCTCTTGCTCCGGGTGGCACATCTCTTACCCGCCACCATCCACCGGCCAAAACCCAGCCGAGACGTCCACATTTTTCAGATATTGAAGCGCATATGTCGATAACCACCTTTATGTCAAAATCACCATCCATTATGCCACCGAAATTGGCGAAAAGGGACAAAGAAAAATCCAAAGGGCTGGAGCCCAAAATGGCACCTACACCAGCAGAGGACCCGAGCAGTGCAAGGGAACAGGTTGGCCCCTCCTTACACCCGATGACTGGCGGAGATCAAAGAGGCTGTAAGTGCAGTCCTAGATAAAAAAATTAGAGGGGACCTTAGCACAACTTACCTCATTACAAGAGGCCTTTCATGATTATGCCCCACACCTCTCCCAAGTCGAAGAGCGGACGTCCTCTTTAGAAGATGACATCTCTACCTTAAAAGGGAAAGTGTCCAGAATGGAGAAAGCGCTGAAGGAGCAAGAAGAAAAATTGGAGGTCAAATATCTGGTTCATAGGAATCCCTGACTCATTGGAAGATCACCTTCTCAGGCCCACACTATTAAAATGGCTGCCAGAAGTTTTAGGGTTACCAGAGCTGCAAGATACACTGGAAATTGAGCAGATTCACCGTAAAGGAGTCAAGGGGACTGACCAGAATCGTCCGCACACGGCAATTGCTAAAAATCCTTAACTTCTACCATAAGCACCTCATCCTGCAGGCAGCACAGAAGCAGGAGGTTCTGCATTTTCAGGGGGCAGTAATTCGCTTGGCACCAGCCCACTCCGTGAAGGTGGCGGCTATGCGGCGTGCCTATGGCCCGATTTGCAGTAAGCTTATTGAACACCATATACTTTTCACAGTACAATTTCCAGCTAAACTCCAGATTAGTCATGGAGGGAAACGGACCACTTATGGTGCAGAAGCAGCGAAGGGGTTTCTGGACTCCCTTAAGTAATCGTTCATAGCTGGATGCAGATTCCTTTCTCTCTCTTGTCTCTATAAATACATAACCACTAAAGGTAGCAGATGGGAGCTCTGTGCCTACCTATCACACTAGAATCTCCTCAAATGACTCCTTGAGTCTGGGATGGTTATTGGGGTTAATAATGGTTCTGGGAGGGAGATACTGATTGCTCTGTATGTCTGGTATGAAATTCCAGTGCCTGGTCTCCAGGAGGTTTTCTCTAATATAAGGATGCAGGTACACAGGGAAGGGGGCAGGCTAGGCTGGGAGCCTGTTCTCTATTTTCTTTTTCCCTTCTTAGAATCTGACATGGATGTTATCACCACAAGCATGCCAGATGGGGAATAAGTATCGATTGATCTCCTGGAATGTTAATGGGCTGGGATCCCCAATCAAGAGGAAAAAGGTTTTTCAACACTTGCAGCGCTTGAAAGTAAATATTGCATGCATTCAGGAAACCCATCAAAATCCTTTGGAAAGTATGAAACTCTGCAGGGAGTGGGCTGGGGCCTGTTACTACTCGGCAGCACAAGGGAAGAAGGGAGGTGTGGCAATCTCGGTCCACAAAAACACTCCGTTTACCCTCACACACGAAATCAAAGATAGTGCTGGTAGATACATCATAATTATAGGCTCCTTGGCAGGGCAGACTATTACAATCTGTAACTTGTATGCTCCAACCAAAGCCGACTCCACCTTTGCCACTCAGATTATTAATGTCCTGCTGACTAACTTGCAGGGTGAACTGTTTCTTGCAGGCGATTTTAACAGTGTCTATGACCCTGCATTAGACAAATTGCAGTCACCACTCAGCTATAAGTTGTCCTCTGAAACAGGGGTTACTACCTTTTGTAAGAAGTTACGTTTGCTGGATGTGTGGCGAGTCTTACACCTCGACGTGCAGGAGTATACCTTTGTGTCTAAAGGCACACAGCACAATGTCCAGGATTGATTACATTCTCATTCCAGAAACTCTATTTGCTAAAGTGGAGATGGCAGACATAGGGGCCATAGTGGTGGCAGATCATGTGCCTGGCTGGGTGGATTTTTGGCTCTGGGTCTGGGAAGAGTCAGAGAATTTGGCGGTTCCCAGGGACTTTAATTGACGGCAAAAATTTCCACCAGTGTTTGAGACAAAAATGGGCAGACTATGCCAACAACAATAGACAACATAGTGAGGATCCCGTGTTGTTCTGGGAGGCTAGTAAGGTGGTCCTCAGAGGGGACATTATCGCCTACTCGATTGCCCAACAGAAAAAAAAATAAATGCAGACGTTCTTAAACTAGAAGCTCAGCTTTACATGGCTAAAAAAATTGTTGGCAGAATTCCCTACCCCCAACCACAGAGACTCCTATCGGGCCTGCCTAGCAGCTATCAATGCCCAATTAAATTTAAGAGCCCAGAGATCTCTCAAAGCTTTGGAACACCAAAGGGATAAATGTGGGAAATTATTGGCAAGACTAGTAGCAATTAGACGGAAGAAAACCTTTATAGGGGGTATGAAAATGCCTGTGGGAACGCAGGTCACAACGAGTCCCGAAATACATGAAGTTATTTGTTTGTTTTATGAGGGCCTCTATAGGGACGATAGACCCGGGGGGGGGGGGGGGGGAAGGAGGAGGAAGAGGACTTTTTCCAAGACCTAAGGCTGCCCCAGGTGTCTGAAGAGCAGTAGACATTCCTCAGTAGACCCATAACAGAAGGGGAGCTCAAAGGAGTAATCAAAACTAGTAAAAATCACAAATCCCCTGGGCCCGATAGCCTTACCGCAGAATATTACAAGATCTTAAGCCCACATCTGTTAGGCCCACTGACATCTTTCTTTAATCGTGCACATGAGTTACGCCACTTTCCTGCCCACTTCACGGATGCACATAATTGTAGTTTTACCTAAGCCAGGGAAAGACCCTTTTCAGGCCGCATCATATCGTCCTATATCCCTCTTAAATTGTGACCTCAAGCTTTATGCCTGGATACTTGTGAGCCGCCTAAACACAATACTACCAAAGATAATATCACAGTATCAAGCGGGATTTGTTGGCGGGAGGAATGCCAGGGCTCATGTTATCAGGCTTCTCTCGGCGATAGAAACCCCTCATAATTCATGGACTGAAGCCTTGGCGGTTGGGTTTGATTCGGAGAAAGCCTTCGACCGTGTGTCGTGGGAATACATGTTCTCTGTATTGCAACATTTTGGGTTCCCGCTTCATTTTATTAACGCCATCTCTATCCTCTATCAGAACCCAATTTCGTTCATTAGGGCGAACGACACTCTTTCTAAGGAAGTTCCCATTAGGAGAGGAGTTAGCCAGGGATGCCCCTTATCCCCTATTTTGTATATTTTAGCCTTGGATCCAATATTACGGAAATTAGCTGAATCCCCACATATTCGAGGGTTAATATATAAACAGGGCCAATTTAAGGTGGCTGCCTTTGCAGACAACATGCTAGTATTTCTGACTGACTCAGTTGTGTCTCTACCGCATATGCTACATATTCAAACCACTTTTGGTCGTTTTGCAGGGCTAAAGATAAATATTGACAAGTCGGAGGCTCGAGACGTTTTGGGTACGTTGCAAGCCTCCTGGCCAGGCTGTTTTCCTCTGAAGTGGGTCCAAGCTGCACTTAAATATCTGGGGGTTTTCATTCCAGCTAAGCCTCATCAACTTTATGACTTAAACATACGTCCCCTTAAACAGAAATTGCTTAAACACTTGGAATCCTGGCAGGGACTTCCCCTTTCTCTCTCTGCGACAATATTATTGTTGAAAATTATGGAAATTTCAAAATGGTTATACCTCTTTCATATGATACCAGTGTGGCTTAAAAAGACAGATATTCTGGAGGTCCGTAAGGGCCTTCTTCAATACCTATAGAATGGAAAGTGGGCTCGAATACCACTAAAGATTCTAATGTTATCAAAACAGGAGGGTGGTCTTAACTGCCCTGATCTAGAAAGCTACAACCACACAAGCCTTTTGCAACATGTGTGGGACTGGATTTATGACACGGAGTTTCACTCACTTATGAACCTCTACAGACATTGGTTAGCTCCTTACGCTCCAGGGGCTGTATTACACCTAGAAAGCCAACATCTCCCAGTTTACATAACAAAAAGTAAAAAGTTATCCGTCCTCTTCGTTTCCTGTGGCGGTCTATATGCAAGAAGCTTAAGCTGAAGGTAGGCTCCACAGCATGCCTGCCTATTCGAGGATGCCCGAGGTTTCTCCCGGGAATGACCCAGCCTCTTTTTAAAACGTGGTCCGAGCTTGGATTGAAATATGTCACAAGTCATACATGTGGACTCCAACCCCATTTCAGATCTTCAGCTTCCAGGAGCTGCGTGAACGATATCAGCTTCCCTCAGAGTGCTTCTATGGATTCCTACAATTGAAACATTTTCTATTTGAGGAACAGAAGGTTACTTCCACCTTTTCACAATGCATCAAAGTGGGCACTCTACTCTGTGGCGAAGATGGAAAACGCCAAAACTGCTCTCAATATTATTCCGCACTGAAAGATCTAGTAGAACACTCCGCATTGGATTACGTGACTTTAAAATGGAATTCGCAGCTTCCAATGGAGATTTCACAAAAGGATATTCGAGCTTGCTTTCTCAAAATCCCCGATACGGTTGAAAATATGCCTTTGCAGGAAAAATTGTATAGATTTCTTCATCAGGCCTATTACTCCCAGCCTCAAGCCTTCCATATGGGGATTATTCCTGAAAAACAGTGTATGCAATGTGGCTACCATTCTCCAGATTTCTATCACAGTTTTTGGTCTTGCTCTACTGTGCAACAGTTTTGGAAGTATCTCCAGCCTTTGACAGAACTGATGTGGGGCTGTGCCCTTTCTCTAGAGCCGGCGGTGTGGCTCCTTGGTCTGGCACCTACCACAGAGGACAAGCTGAACAAACACCAAGCCAAATTGCTAGATAAAATTACTCTTATTGCAAAAATGTCTATTCTGGCACAGTGGACTGAATAGAGCCCACACTTAGAACAAGTTTGGAAGAAGAAAATTCTATGGCTCACGCACATGGAGTTGTTGATGGCACGACAAACATCTACCGACAACTATGATGTAATCAAGAAGTTTTGGGCAGACTACACCACTCTGCTCCCTGATGACACAACCACCTTTCTTCCTTGTTAGTTTTGAGCCCAGGCAACACAATAACCCTGAATGTGAGCAGGGCTTTGGCAGTATCCGGCTGTTGGTTCCACTTGACTGCAGTTGAGACATTACACCTTAGCATCTATGGATACGCAGAACTGCCTCCTGTAGTACCAGGTGTACTGTAGCATATCAGTGTTTCTTTCAGTACCAGAGGGGAGGGAGGGAGGGAGGGAGGGATACTGCAGGGGAGATGGGAAAACAAGGGAAGTGGTCATTTTCAGACTAAATGTAGACCCTTGACCAATGATGCCTTTTATTGCTTTGTCTGTTTATGAACTTAGTCCTAAAAATTTACAGTATATGCACCCATGTATGTATTGGTAGGTAGATGTAGATATATATATATATATATATATATATATATTAGTATGTACATGTATACATGTGTATATGGGCCCAGGTCTTGGTACTAAATGCGGGAAGCACACCCATTTGCATCTAGTTGACGCCAACCAAAGGCCGTTGTGACTGTTGTAATGTTTTCTTTTACCTTTGTTAAAGTGTGGCAGGCTGTTATGCTCATTACCTGGATATAGGTGCTGTTTTGTTATACAAATATGGTTAATAAAAATTATATACACAAAAAAAAAAAAAAGGCTGATGTGCACGCAGCAGGAGAGAGACCTTGGGGTGATAGTGTCTAATGATCTGTGACAAGGTGATAGCTAAAGCCAGAAGAATGCTGGGCTGCATGGACAGAGGAATATCGAATAAGAAAAGGGAAGTAATTATCCCCTTGTACAGGTCCTTGGTGAGGCCTCACCTGGAGTACTGTGTTCAGGTCTGGAGACCATAACTCCAAAGAGACAGAGACAAGAAGGAGGCGGTCCAGAGAAGGACGACCAAAAAGGTGGTCTTCATCAAATGACTTATGAGGAGAGATTGAAGAATCTAAATATGTACACTCTGGAGGAAAGGAGGAGCAGAGGTGATATGATACAGACTTTGATACTTAAAAGGTTTTAATGATCCAAAGACGACAACAAACCTTTTCCGTCAGAAAAAAAATCAGCAGAACCAGGGGTCACGATTTGAAGCTCCAGGGAGGAAGACTCAGAACCAATGGCAGGAAGTATTTCTTCACGGAGAAGGTGGTGGATGCCTGGAATGCCCTTCCGGAGGAAGTGGTGAAGACCACAACTGGGAAGGACTTCAAAGGGGCATGGGATAAACACAGTGGATCCATAAAGTCTAGAGGACATGAATGAAGAGTGGGTGGCTCGCGGGAATGACGGCTACTACCTGGAGATAATACCCTTATTCAATAAACATACACACGGTTAATGCGACTCCAACATTGCTCTAAGCTTCAACGGCAAGAGGAAATGTGGAAATAAGGATATGCATTCACAAAAAAGCAGGGAGTAGCTTGCTTGTTACAGTGGTTACTACCCCAAGCCAAATAAGCCTGATACTTCACTTTCAATGCATATCCAGCATAGCTCTCTGCTTCAACGGCAGGGGAGAAAGACTGATACTTCATGCATATCCAGCATAGCTCTCTGCTTCAATGGCAGGGGGAATGAAGAAAAGAGGATCTATATACAGACAACAACCAACAACAAGGACTGAATTACATAGTCTGGGTAAACAAAAAAGCATGGGTGTAGCTTGCTTATTGCAGCGGTTACTACCCCTAATTAAGCTAGATATTTCACTTAGATGCAGTTCCAGCACTGTTCTCTATATTAATGGTGGGGGTGGAAGGGAAATAGAACCAAAAGGTTACTAAGAGCCAAGAGTTACAGATAAGTACGAGAAAAAAAAGTGTGAAACTTGCTGGGCAGACTCGATGGGCCGTTGGGTCTTCTTCTGCCATCATTTCTATGTTTTGTTTCTTGCCAACATGCTGCAACTGATTTCAAGCAAAGCCCTCAGTGCCCTATGTCAGATGTGTCATCTGCACTGTAGTTATAATGGGAGATGTCAATTACCCCAATAAGACATGGCTGTTCGGTCGAGCCTTTCCCTGCTCCTCGTCCAATACTTCCATCACAGAACTTAATCCTCTGTTTCTCTCTGTTTTACATAAACTAGCATTAAGTCACATAAACATGCCATAATTCTAGAGGCAAATTTAGAGGTTGGCTCTCCTAGCTTTCCCCTCACTCTCTGTAAATAGTTTTCTACTATGGTATCTCCCCCCTCTCCTTTTCCTATTCCCAGTTACTCGCCCCTTGTTATAATGTAACTTTATGCTTCTACTAATTTATGTCTCATATAATTTTGATTTTGACTGTTACTGTTAAAAGCTTTGTTCTATGTAAACCGATTTGATTTGTATCTAGAAAGTATATATATATATATATATATATAAAAACATAACATCAGGATATTCTAGAGTTAAAGTTCCTGGACTAAACTGCTTCATGGAGCAATTGGTTCAGGAACTGATGAGAGAGGGAGCTATTTTGATCTAATTCTTAGTGGCGTGCAGGATTTGGTTAGAGATAACAGTGGTAGGGCCACTTGGCAATAGTAATAGTTGTTCGCTTCAAGACTACACGGTCCAGGGAATCCACTTTCAGGAAATGCAGATGTTCTTTGACTGCCAGGTCCAGAGGGTACAAGGCCTCCAAAGCCAGACCTCCTTTAAAGCTGGCTTCCAGGGCATCCCACGCCAGGTCAATCAACTCCTGGATGGCTTCCAACATCAGGAAATAGCAAGAGACTTTCAATAGAGACACCAGGATGGGATTCCTCTCTGGTTCCGACATGGGTCCGTGCCAGCAACTCCCAGAGTCTTCAGGGTCTAAGAGACCAGGGTCAGCAATTCATGTGTGGAAAAAAACTATAGCATGGTCCAGTATGAGTCCAGGCTGGAGGGATTTCCCAGTCCTCTGAGTCTGCAGTGTCTGGGACCCTGTCAGGGATACTCTTGGTGAGGCAAAGTATGTCCTGAGGCATGCTGATAGGGCTGGGAGGACGAGGTCTTCGCAGCTGGGGCTCAGACCAGGCAGGAAGAAAATAGGATAATGCATAAGCATTGGCAAGTTAAATGTAAGACATTGATAAGACTGGCTAAGAGAGAATTTGAAAAGAAGTTGGCTGTAGAGGCAAAAACTCACAGTAAAAACTTTTTTAAATATATCCAAAGCAGAAAGCCTGTGAGGGAGTCAGTTGGACCGTTAGATGATAGAGGGGTTAAAGGGGCACCTAGAGAAGATAAGGCCATCGCAGAAAGATTAAATGATTTCTTTGCTTCTGTGTTTACTGAAGAGGCTTTTGGGAAAGTACCCGTACTGGAGAAGGTTTTCAAGGGTAATGATTCAGATGGAGTAAACCAAATCACGGTGAACCTAGAAGATGTGGTAGGTGTGATTGACAAACTGAAAAGTAATAAAGCACGTGGACCGGATGGTATACACCCCAGAGTTCTGAAGGAACTAAAAAATGAAATTTCAGACCTATTAGTAAAAATTTGTAACCTATCATTAAAATCATCCATTGTACCTGAAGAGTGGAGGATAGCAAATGTAACCCCAATATTTAAAAAAGGGCTTTGGGGTGATCAGAGAAACTACAGACCGGTTAGCCTGACTTTCAGTGCCAGGAAAAATAGTGAAAAGTATTCTAAACATCAAAATCACAGAACATATAGAAAGACATTGTTCCATTAAACTAAGTCAGCATGGCTTTACCCAGGGCAAGTCTTGCCTCACAAATCTGCTTCATTTTTTTGAAGGAGTTAATAAACATGTGGATAAAGGTGAACCGGTAGCTGTAGTATACTTGGATTTTCAGAAGGTGTTTTCCTAGAAGCTTCTCATGAGGAACTTTGCCAAAGTAAAAAGTCATGGGAGAGGTGGCGATGTCCTTTTGTATATTACAAACTGGCTAAAAGGAATCAGTAGAATTAAATGGGCAATTTTCTCAGTGGCAGGGAGTGGACAGTGGAGTGCCTCAGGGGTCTGTATTGGGACCCTTACTTTTCAATATATTTATAAATGATCTAGAAAGAAATACAACAAATGAAGTAATCAAATTTACAGATGATACAAAATTGTTCAGAGTAGTTAAATCACAAGCAGATTGTGATAAATTGCAGGAAGACCTTGAGTAAGCTTTACATTTTTGGCACTCTGAACAAGGGACTTGATAGCTGTGGCTATCTATAACATTTTGAAATTTTTTTTTGCTTTACATGTGGCTATCTGTTGTGGGGTCTTGCATCTGATTCTGCGGGCAGGCTCAGATCCAACACTAATACTCAGACCAATCTTGTCCGAAGGCTGTACCCAGATAAAGATTTCTGGATGTTTGATGTGTTTCCCAGATAAAGATTTCTGGATGAAGTTTTTGTAGTTTTGTTTATTGCATAGTGATACCTAGGAACAGAGGTTTCTGATTTCTGGAAGAAAACAAAAGTAGTACCCGGAAGATGTGAGTACACCCCATGGGAAGACAGATCTGTAAGTAGTTAATCATGTCTATATAATTAATTAGCAAATGTAATTTTCTAGGTAAGTAAAAGATTTCTTTTTGGCCAATTGCAAACAGTGCACTATTTTTTTTTAATCTACTTTGGGGACGCCTATTGTAGACCATTCTATTTAAGGAGTACTTATTAAGAGTGATTGTGAATTATTTGTCTGTATATTTGTTAATAAAATGTGTACTGGAAAAATAACAATAGTATACGTTGTAAGTTGAAGTGTTGGGAAAGTATAATTTGCACTCTGTTTTTTTTATTTTATGTCGGATTGTTATGGCAGTTTCAGCACTTGAAAGGCCACTGGGAGCTGGAGAGGTAACTGGGTTGGCAGGTAAAGAGAAAGAGGGAGGATGTAAAGCTCCAGGCCATTCATATGGATAATAGGACACAGTGGGGGAAAACTGATTTACCTGACTGGCTTTTGTTTAAAAGGTATACACAGACTATGGAGGAATTAAAGTTGTGGACAGTAAGTGAATTTAATTTAGTAGAATCTTTTAGAAAGTTTGGTTTCATCAGCTTTCGCTGGCTGGCTAACTCTGAATTTGGGTAGAAGCTCATAATATTGGGTTTGCAAACACTAAACTTAAAAGATTTTAGAGCAGACATAAAAGATATATTGCACTTTTTTTCTTCCATTCGCTGATAGGGAGTCACCTAGTAGATAATAGAAAAGCTCATGGAAACCATTGACTAATAAAAATACATTATACTTTTACTGAGTCTAAGTGTTCTTGTGTCCCTGTTCAGGTGCCAAAAATGTTAAGCTTACTCTATGCTTATGGCCAGGGACACAAGAACACTTAGACTCAGTAAAAGTATAATGTATTTTTATTAGTCAATATAAGTGTTCTCGGGAGATGCTGGGTACTGAGTGCCCTTAGCCTTACAAACTGACCAGCATCTCCTTGGATACAGGAAGTGATCCTTCTTTTATAGGTAACATTCAAATACAGGAAAAGGATAGAAGGTTCTAGGGACTTGCATGACTGCCCAAAGAATCATTTACATAAGTTGTGATGTCAACTGCATGATTAAATCATCGCTAACTATTCCTGATTGGCTTCCCAGGATGTGTAGCCCATTTCCCATGGCTCTCTTTGTTCTGTTAAACTCTTACTGGTCAAGACAATCAACACGTCTGTAACTGTGTGGATTACAAACTCCTGAGAATAGTGCCTGAAGCTCCCCTGTGGTGACTCTATGAATAGACATCACCTGTCTGGTGCCAGCCTGCCTCCACAGATATCCAGGGACATTCTGTAAGTCACTCAGAGTCCATTCAGCCCAGGCAGGCCAAAGACACGCAGAGGGTTCTGGGGATTTCCTTCTCCATGTTGGCATACTTCTCACTGGAAAACTGGGCATTGAAATGGCAGATGAAATTTAATGTGGACAAGTGCAAGGTGATGCATATAGGGAAAAATAACCCATGCTATAGCTACACAATGTTAGGTTCCACATTAGGAGCTACCACCCAAGAAAGATCTAGGCATCATAGTGGATAACACATTGAAATCATCAGCTCAATGTGCTGCAGCAGTCAAAAAAGCAAACAGTATGTTGGGAATTATTAGAAAGGGAATGGTGAATAAAACAGTGGATGTCATAATGCCTCTGTATCGCTCCATGGTGAGACCGCACCTTGAATACTGTGTAAAATGCTGGTTGCTGCATCTCAAAAAAAAAAAGATATAGTTGCGATGGAGAAGGTACAGAGAAGGGCGACCAAAATAAAGGGGATGGATCAGCTCCCCTATGAGGAAAGACTAAAGAGGTTAGGACTGTTCAGCTTGGAGAAGAGATGGCTGAGGGGGGGTATGATAGAGGTGTTTAAAATCATGAGAGGTCTAGAACAGGTAGATGTGAATCGGTTATTTACACTTTCGGATAATAGACTAGGGGGCACTCCATGAAGTTAGCATGGGGCACATTTAAAACTAATCAGAGAAAGTTCTTTTTCATTCAACACACAATAAAGCTCTGGAATTTGTTGCCAGAGGATGTGGTTAGTGCAGTTAGTATAGCTGGGTTTAAAAAAGGTTTGGATACGGTTTTGGAGGAGAAGTCCATTACCTGCTATTAAGTTCACTTAGAAAATAGCCACTGCCATTAGCAATGGCAAAATGGAATAGACTTAGTGTTTGGGTACTTGCCAGGTTCTTGTGGCCTGGTTTGGCCTCTGTTGGAAACAGGATGCTGGGCTTGATGGACCCTTGGTCTGACCCAGTATGGCATGTTCGCATGTTCTTAGAGGCAGCAGCTGACTACACCTGAACAAAGTCTTGAAGGCCCTGAAAGAATTCCACCCAAGAAAAGGTCACAGGGTCCATACCTAGCCCAGGAGGAACTGGGATAGCGGCTGCCAAATTGCCCTCTCCTGGGGAGGACACAGCCCCAAGATTGCTCAGATCCAGGGTGCTACCAGATAAGGTCATGGCTGACCTGTCCTCCCACTGGGAGGGGCCAGGCTTGGAGAAGTTCTTGAACGTTCAGCACTCCCTGGGCTTCCTCACACGGCTGACACAGGAGTCTAGGTCAGATTGTGCAGCCCTAATATAGCATCGCTTGTGCTTCTTTGTTGCCAGAGCCATAGTTCACTGTAGCTTGTGCATTCAGCCAGCTAGCACTTGGGCTCAAGCACACAAAAATCCACCCTGTTGCGTGTAAGTATAAGCGTCCAGTTGTGCATGCATGTATGTGCGTGGTTATGTACGTGTTAGACACACAACAGGAGTCAGAGAAATATTGAAGGTTTACAGAGGGTGCACCAGTTATCAGGGACCACCCGCTCAGTTTTTGCTCTGACTCCATCTGCTAGAAGGGTGACATAACCCACGGTCTGGACTGATCCTGGTACGTACAGGGAAGTACACATTAGACACACAACAGGGCTGGCCCGCACTGTGCATACCAACAGTCAATGGAGGAAAATGGCACTGCAAGCAAGATTACGCCACACCAGCCTGCTACGTGGAGTGCCCACTGAATCTGAAGCGGGGCCTACCCCATCAGGCAGCCGTTCAACCTGCTCAGAAAACCTCTTCCCTTGCCCTAATGGGATTGGGAACAACGTCGTCGGTACGGCATGCCGAGCAAGGAGGCTGGAAAAGAGTCTTACTGAAGCCCTTCCACATCCCTGAATTGGAGTAGTTCTTTACATACCTGGGCTCAGCCCTTATTGGATGAGTACAGAGATTGTTTCCAGCGGCGGGGGGGGGGGGGGGGGGGGGGGGAGAGGGCATAGGGAGTCACCACCGCACTGCTTCTTGCACTCGCTACTTTTCAACTGCTTCAGCAGCAAAGTCCATGCGTGGAACCAGCTACCGGACCAAGGCACAACTCTGATGGACCAAGTAAGTCACCTCAGGAATTCTCAACTAGGGGAGGGACCATTAGGCATCACCGCAGGAGAGCAGGACTTGATCTTTCTCCAATTTCAAAGTGAAATTCCCTCTTCTAAAGAGTACTGTGTTCCCAATAGGGAAGGCATAATCAATATCTGCTAGGAGAGAGATACTGAATGGCCGAGGTAATTGCAGGGGTATATCCAGGGTGACGTCAGCTTTGACGCAGTCTCCATCTGCTAGCAGGGGAGCACATAACCCATTGGGCCTGAGTCTATCTGGCTACACGCTAGGAAACTGGTAAAACTGGTAAGTTGATTGCAGTATATGTTATAAAATCAAACTTACACCTTTAAAAGCACTTAAAGGGTTAAATGCACCTAAATAATGAGAGTACAATCTAATCGTGTATTCATTTAAAATGGAAGTACAAATACACAGACTTGCACACACTTAGCTGAAAAAGTTGTAATTTAGCCAGTTAAGTACTACCTTTGCTGTTACATAAGACTGATACATTTGAACTTATTTGGATAAATAGCAGCACTTATCCAGCAATATTCTGATTTATCCAGGTCCATAGCAGCAGGCCTACTGAGCCAGCTAAGTTTGAAAGCACTATTTGTCTTAAGTAGTGCATTTTGGACTTATCCAGCTACATGCCGCTACTTAGATATTTATCGTAAGTCCAAACTCATGCAGTTCGTAGTTTTTATAAACATCAGCATTTCTGCGCACATATGTATTTGTATTTTATAAGCTGTGCATATATAAAGCAAAATTGCTTACCTTGTAATAGGTGTTATCCCAGGACAGCAGGATGTAGTCCTCACCTATGGGTGACGTCAGTGACGGAGCCCAAACACGGGAAAACTTCTGTCAAAGTTTCTAGAAACTTTTGACTGGCAGCCTAAGGCTACTGGGCATGCTCAGCATGCTATGATATTCTCTGCCACAGGGGTCTCACTCCAGTTTCATCTGTAGCAATAAGCTTTGGCAAAAATAAAATAAAAATTATGAGACCCAACTCCGCGGGGTGGCGGGTGGGTTTCATGAGGACTACATCCTGCTGTCCTGGGATAACACCTATTACAAGGTAAGCAATTTTGCTTTATCCCAGGACAAGCAGGATGCTAGTCCTCACATATGGGTGGATTAGCAAGCTAGAGGCTGAGTCATTTGGTAGTGAAATAACAGTGAAGCATTATCGTTGAAAATGAGGCAGCCGAAGATCATAGCAGGGATGTGGAAGGAGTTGGGATTAAACTGGAAACAAGTTCTTTAAGACAGATTGTCCATAGGCTGAATCTTATTTATTTATTTATTTATTTAAAACCTTTTATATACCGACATCTGTTTGCACATCGCATCGGTTTACAAGTAACTTAATAACTTTAGGCAAAGCCTTTACATTGAACAGTAACTGTGGTATTAGGAAACAAAAACAACTAAATAAATATGGTTATAATTTACAAGGAGTAGGGAGATGGCTATAATTTAGAAGGAGCAGGCACCTCTGGAGGGGGTACTGCTTAGGTGAATGGGAGGGAAAAGGATATTTACACAAAGTTGTCGTCCTTCTTTGTCCAAACAGTAATGAGCTGCAAAAGTGTGAAGAGAACTCCATGTTGCTGCTTTACATATGTCAAGGATTGGCACTGAACAATAGTGGGCTACTGAGGTTGACATTGCTTTTATACTGAATGTGCTTTTACTCGCCCTTGGAGAGGAAGGCCTGCTTTTTCATAGCAAAACTGTATGCAATCTGCTAGCCATTTGGAGAGAGTATGTTTACCCACTGCTTTCCCTGGTTTGTTTGGATCATAAGAGACAAAAAGTTGATTGGATTTCCTGTGGACTGCCATGCGGTTTAAATAGAAGGAAAGAGCACGTTTACAGTCCAAGGTATGTAAAGCCTGTTCTCCTTGGTGAGAATGGGGCCTTGGGAAGAAAGTGGGTAAACTATGGATTGGTTCAAGTGGAATTCCGTAACTAATTTGGGATGTGTATGGAGAACCACCCTATCATGTAAGAATTTCGTGTAGGGGGCATATATTACAAGTGCTTGTAATTCACTAACTCTTCTAGCTGAAGTAATAGCTATGAGGAAGATAGTCTGCCATGTGAGAAATTTTAGAGCACAGGAATCTATGGGTTCGAAAGGAGAATGCATAAGTCTTGTTAGTACCAGATTCAGGTCCCATTCAGTGACTGGTGGCCGAATTGGTGGTTTAAGTTGATTTAAACCTCTCAAACTTACTGACAAGAGGTTGATTGGAGATTGGTGCATCTCTTATCTTGTCATGGTAAGCTGAGGTTGCACTGAGATGTACTCTTACTGATGAAGTCTGGAGGCCAGAGTCTGAGAGATGGTACAAATAGTCTAGTAGAGAAGTGATGGGCAAGTAAAAGGATCAATATTGTTTTGTTTGCACCAGATAGTAAATCTCTTCCATTTTGAAGAATAGTTTTTTCTTGTGGAAGGCTTTCGTGAAGCTATGAACACTTGAGAGATACATTGGATGAAAGATTGAGTGGTTGTAAAATCAAGCTTTCAACATCCATGCTGTCAGGGATAGGGATTGAAAGTTGGGATGGCGCAACCGACCCTGATCCTGAGTTATGAGAGTGGGAGCTACTCCCAGCCGAATTGGATCCTTGATAGAGAGGTCTAGAAGTGTGGGAAACCATACTTGTCGAGGCCAATATGGGGCTCTGAGAATCATGGACCCCTTGTCCTGTTGTAGCTTCACTAGAGTTTTGGTTATGAGTGGTATCGGAGGATACACGTATAGTAGGCCTGAGTTCCAAGGGCAAGCAAAGGCGTCCTTGGCTGGTTGGTTCTTCTGTTTGTGCAGAGAACAGAATTTGTCCACTTTCTGATTCAGATGTGACGCAAAGAGGTCTATTGTTGGCTGTCCCCAACTTTGAAATATTCTGGTCGCTACTGAGGGATCCAGGGACCATTCGTGTGGTTGGAACTGACGACTGAGTCGATCCGCCACTACGTTGTGAATGCCTGGCCGATAAGTGGCCTTGAGAAGAATTGAGTGATTCAGGGCCCAGTCCCAAATCTGCGCAGCTTCTTGACAAAAGAGATACGAACCCGTGCCTCCCTGTTTGTTGATGTACCACATGGCAACTGTGGTGTCTGTCTGGATGAGAACAGTCTTGTGTGAAAGGTAGTCCTTGAACGCATTCAGTGCATAATGTATAGCTCGAAGCTCCAGGAAATTGATTTGAAATGTTGCTTCGAGTTTTGTCCAAGTACCCTGGGTTTGGAGATGGTCTATGTGAGCTCCCCAACTTAAGGTGGATACATCTGTAGTTAAAAGTTGTCTGTGGGACTGGTTGTTGGAAGGGTAGGCCCTTGCGCAAATTGTCCTTGTTTATCCGTCAAAGAAGAGAGGAACGTAGCTGGTGGGTTACTTGAATTGGAGAATATAGTGGTTGAATGGCTTGGATCCATTGTGATCTTAGAGTCCATTGAGCGACCCTCATGGCAAGCCTTGCCATAGGCGTGACATGAACCGTAGAGGCTATGTGGCCGAGTAAGGTGAGAAACTGATGAGCTGTTGCTTGTGGCTTGAGGTGGATAGAGTTTGCCAAGACGGAAAGTGTGTCTGCTCGATCCTCGGTAAAAAAGCCTTTGCAAGGACTGTGTTCAGTTCTACTCCTATGAATTGGATCAGATGAGACGGTGTGAGATGGAACTTTTGATAATTGATGAGAAAACCCATGGCGTGAAGTAGAGCAATCGTTTGGTTGAGAGAAGTTATTGCTCGTTGTTGAGATTGACTTCTGATGAGCCAGTCGTCGAGATATGGGAAAACATGGACACCTTGTTTGTGCAAGTGTGCTGCTATTACTACCAGACATTTGGTGAATACTCTGGGAGCAGAGGCGAGAGCGAATGGCAGAACTCTGTATTGAAAGTGTTGGTGGCCTACCATGAAGCGCAGGTAACTTGTGATGAGGAGGGAATATTGGAATGTGAGTATAAGCATCCTGAAGATCCAGAGAGCAAAGCCAATCTCCTTTTTGAAGAAGGAGAAGCATGGTGCCTAGGGAAACCATCCTGAACTTTTCTTTTTTTAGGAATTTGTTGAGATTTCTGAGGTCTAGGATGGGACGTAGGCCTCCGGTTTTCTTTGGAATGAGGAAATAACGGGAATAGAATCCTCTGCCTTGCTGAGTCCGGGGCACCGCTTCTACAGCCCTGGATTTCAGAAGGGTGGATAATTCTATTTGTAGTTGAGGCATGTGTTGCGAGTTGAGATGAATCTGAGATGGTTGAAACTCTGCGGGAATGGAGAGGAAATTTAGTTGGTATCCTCGAGATATTATAGACAGAACCCATTGGTCTGTGGTTATTGTTGTCCAACTGTTGTAAAATTGTGATAATCTGCCTCCTACTGGGAGTTCTGGTCGAGGATTCAAGGAAAGGCTTAGCTCTCTGGGGATCTTTTCAAAAGCCCGCCACAGGACTGGGTTGTGTGGTGGTCTGAGGCCTAGGTGCTCTCTGCTGACGAGTTTGTGCTCTGTGCTGAGGCCTGGATTGTCTAGGTCTACTTGAAGGAGGATAAAATCATTTCTGACGATAATATGGGCTTCTGATGTCCCTCCTTTGAGTTCATCGGGTAGTATGGGTAGTTGGGTCATGAGGAAGAGAGGATAACTGTCTCAATGTCTCATTGTATTCTTTTAATTGAGAGACTGCCTCTTGAACTTTTGCACCAAATAAATTTTCTCCTGTGCAAGGGAGGTCCACTAATTTTTCCTGGACTTCCGTTCATAGGTCTGAGGCCTTAAGCCAGGCCCACCTTCTGGCACTAATACCTGAAGCTGCAACTCTTGAGGATGTTTTAAATGAATCATATGCAGCTCTTACCTCATGTTTTCCAGCTTCAAAAGCTTTATTAATGAGGTTTTGGGCGGGTTCTCTAAATTCTTGTGGGAGAGATGGGATGAAATCCTCCATTTGCTTCCAGAGGTTTCACTGATATTGTGTAATGTATAATTGATAGGAAGCTATCCTTGAAGCTAACATTGCACCCTGGAATACTTTGCGGCCTAGCGAATCAAGAAACCTGTTGTCCTTTCCTGGAGGATTGGACGAGTGAATCCTTGTCCTTTTAGCTTTTTTCTGGGCAGATTCTACCACTACTGAATTATGAGAAAGTTGTGATTTTTGAAGACCGGGTGCAGCTTGTACCAAGTATATGGAATCCATTCGTCTATTGATTGGGGGAACAGAACATAGATGTTCCCACATTCGTTGCTGTAGTTGGAACAGTACGTCATGTATGGGAATTGCCATAATTTGTTTAGGTGGGTTGATAAATTGTAACACCTCCACTGTTTGGTGACGGGTATCTTGTTCTGACTCTAGCTTGAAAGGTATAGAGTCAGACATGTCTTGAATAAAAGTAGAGAAAGTAAGATCCTCTGGTGGCGATTGCTTCCTAGGGTGTGGTGGGGAAGGATCAGGCATGAAAGTTTCAGAAGTGTCTGACTGAGAATCACTCCAGGTGTCATAATCTGGAGTGTCTAATACTGTCTTCCCTGTTGGTAATGGAGGAGGTACTCCAGATGGTCCTGGTATGGGTTCTTCAGATTGAGATTCCTCTTGCTGTGGATTGGAAGGCAAGGAATCTATTAAATCTTGATATCTCTTTTGAATGGCTGTATATAATGCAGCTTCTGATGACACATATTGTTCAGAAGGAAGTGGCATCGTTGACTGTGTGTGACATCGATGGCATTGAGGATTTCAGGATTGGCATCAATGGCAATGTCGATATCATAGTTTTCCCGAGATGATGGAGCAGTGGTAGTGATAAGTAGTGAGAAATGACCTGAAGTCGTAGTTAGCATCGATGTTGCCTGTGAGGCCGAGGAAAACATAGATGTTGGCATTGGAGAAATAGTTGATATTTCCGGTGTCATAGTGAAGGTTCCTGGTTTCAGGAATGATGATGTCATTGGACAGATTTCTGTCATCGAGGCAAAACCCAGCATCGGGACGGTGCCCGGCATCGGGATAGTTCCCAGTATTGTCGACACCATATGTTCCGGTTGCATTGGTGACATCATGGACGAGGAATACTCCACCGGCGATGTCACCGGCATCGGTGGAGGCACCAGTAGGTGGTCTTTTACAGCTTGCAAAACAGCTTCTCGTATAAGAGATGCGATGTCCTGCGGAATCGGGGAAGGAATTGGCTTCGGTGGATGCGGAGACAAGACAGGTTGCGGTGTGAGTATGTCTACCGTGATGGGCCTTATGGGCATCGGGGTGTCTGTGTTTGGACCGTTTTTCGGTCGGTTCCCTGTGGGTAGATGTGGACGGTGAGGCAGAGGCATGTCGATGACGGTTTTTGTGTTTAGGCCTTACCTCGATAACTGAACGAATTGATGCCGAAGGTGTAGGTGAAGGTCTGTTGCCCGATCCGTCCGGTCGGCGTTTAAGCAAAACTTTTTTAGGAGTTCCCGCCAGTGATGACTTCGATGAAGTCGAAGGTGTAGGAATTAACTGCAGACTGAAAAGTTGTTGAATTTTTTTCTTGACGCAGTTTTCTGCCTTTGGGTGTCATCTCCTGGCATTTTTCATAAGAGGAGATATCATGTTGTTCACCCAAGCAGCATACACATTCCAAGTGCGGGTCAGTAATTGACATTGTGCGATTACAGGTCGGACATTTTTTGAAGCCCGACACCATAGTGTCATCGACGGCCGATGACTGAAGAGAATTCAATAATGATTTTGAAAAATGTTTTAAGGTAAATTACTTCACCAGCCGATGAAGTATCAAACGAAGTGAGACCCGTGAGGGAGAATTTAAAGAGAAATTGACTTTTTAGTCAGAATACTGAGTGGAAACTCAGAGGGGCTCGCGGAAAAAACAAAACTGGAGTGAGACCCCTGTGGCAGAGAATATCATGGCATGCTGAGCATGCCCAGTAGCCTCAGGCTGCCAGTCAAAAGTTTCTAGAAACTTTGACAGAAGTTTTTCCCCGCGATAGGGCTCAGTCACTGACGTCACCCATATGTGAGGACTAGCATCCTGCTTGTCCTGGGATAAAATACAGTAATAAATTTCTGTGCATTCATATGTAGGCGCACATGAGCAATTTTGAAAGTTACCCCTTTTGGATTTCAAATTTCCATGCCGGGATACATCTGATGTCATCCACATATCAGGACTGGCATCCTGCTATCCATCAGAGAACCAAAGTTACGGGTAAGAGACTTCACTTTATGCAGATGCTATCCAGTTTTTTCATACCAATGTCATCTACCTGGTCCAGAACACTATCTGTGATCTTAATTTGTCTATCTGCTATAAAGCAACAAAAGGTGGACAAAACAAATGATCATCTTTAAACCATTTTCTAGTAGATGACATTCCATCTGTCATCCAAATGTAATAACTGTGGCATTCCCATTACCAGCAAGGTAAGGAAGATGCATGTTCTGTTAGAATCGGACAAGGCAGTAGTCAAGCCATCTTTATTTTTATGCTGTGCAAGCTTGAGGTGTTTTGGACAGATGAAATTGCTATTTTTTACATCCCTGGCTTATTGTAACTGTCTATAATCGGGCTGCTAGTGAACATCCTCAGGACTCTACAAGGTAGTCAGAACTCATCGGGCTAAGTTTTGTACAAATACCAGCCTCAGGGAGCATAATACCTTCATTTGGAGTCACTTCACTTGTTACCGTTAAAATGAATTCTCCAGCATACAGGTATCAATGGGTCTCCCAGGATCTGTGCCATATAGTGGAGCTTTGAGATCTGCTCAACACCATCTATTTCAAAAATTTATAAACTGCTATATCAATTTTACTGAGCTTACAGGCTTACATTAATACTTTAAATACCATCTTCACCTTTAGCTCCTCTTAATGAAAGCTTATAGTAGGGTATGCACTTGGGGAAGATATTCATTTTGCAAATTTGCTATGAATTTCACTTTGTAATTTAAAAAAATCATCATAGCAAATTTGCAAACTGAATTATCTTCCCCATGTGCATACCCTACTATAGGTTTTAGGTAATTTTGCAGAATTGCTGCATTTTTTTTCCATTTTGAAACATTCCGATGTTTCACTGCTTATACTTTTCATTCCGATGTTATATACCGATGTTCTTGTATGAAATACATTGATTTGTATTCCATACAAGAACAGCGGTATATAAAAACTAAAAATAAATAAATTCCCCATCTTTTTGAGTGCGATGTGTGTACTATTCCCGTGCCCCAGCCTAGTGCACACACTAACTGAAGAGTAACCTAACGCCCCCTGGCATGTTCTGTTGCTATTGTATATTCAGAGCTCAAATTAGTAAAAAGAAAACTAGCAGAGCCAGAAAGTCTTCCTCAGGTAGATTTTTCTTGAAAACATTTATTGACAACCCAGACTGGCTGTTATAGTGCCAAAAAGAAACAGGCTCTTAATTACTCAAGTGTGCAGCAGAGCTTCATGGGCTAGGGAGCTAGCAGGCGTTATTCATGGGCTAGGGAGCTAGCAGGCGTTATTCATGGGCTAGGGAGCTAGCAGGCGTTATTCCGTAATCAGTGCGGACGTGGAGTTAGATGGCGGTGCTGCGCAGGGCCACAGCACCGCTGCCTTCACACGACTGCAGAACCCAAGCAAAGCATGGGGAACGCAGGTCCTCAAGGGGCACAAGATATCCATACTGCTTGCATATTCTCTGTGGATATTAATCTGACCTGCAGCACTTGAGGACAGAGTTGCCTGCTGCTGACAGAGAGAGAAGTATTAGTTTCTCTCCAGCGGCCACAAAGGTATCAGTGCAGCAGCACCAGCCCTTGGCCACAAGAAGCCAGTACTACAGCACAATGCCAAACATCTTCCTTTATACAGGAGCAGCGCAGGCACAAATTACCTATGCCAAGGGATTTGGTACTTTGACACGATCAAGACATTACAGAGGTCCTGGAATGAAGGGAAAAAAATACTAGAAAAGGATTTTGGTCCCATAGCAAATATCAAGCTGCATTTGGTCCATCAAAGTCTTCATATCTTGCAAACAGTCATAAATAGAAAAAAATATAAGCAAAACAGTGGGAAAGAAAGGGCCCATGGTAGCTGTTCTTTGACTTTGAGGTACACAAAATATTTCAATCCTCAAACTAGTCAGAGATGCTCGTTCTCCTGGATCCTCTGTTCTTACTGCCATGATGCCTCAAGGGAATGCCTAATTATCTACTTCAAGAGCAAAGCTACGCCGTCCAAACTCAGAGTCAATGCCTAGCTCAATCCCCCCCTGCTCAACATTATCTTCTGTTCTTACTGCCATGATGCCTCAAGGGAATGCCTAATTATCTACTTCAAGAGCAAAGCTACGCCGTCCAAACTCAGAGTCAATGCCTAGCTCAATCCCCCCCTGCTCAACATTATCTTCTGTTCTTACTGCCATGATGCCTCAAGGGAATGCCTAGTTATCTACTTCAAGAGCAAAGGTAAGCCGTCCAAACTCAGAGTCAATGCCTAGCTCAATCCCCCCCTGCTCAACATTATCCTCTGTTCTTACTGCCATGATGCCTCAAGGGAATGCCTAGTTATCTACTTCAAGAGCAAAGGTAAGCCGTCCAAACTCAGAGTCAATGCCTAGCTCAATCCCCCCCTGCTCAACATTATCCTCTGTTCTTACTGCCATGATGCCTCAAGGGAATGCCTAGTTATCTACTTCAAGAGCAAAGGTAAGTCGTCCAAACTCAGAGTCAATGCCTAGCTCAATCCCCCCTGCTCAACATTATCCTCTGTTCTTACTGCCATGATGCCTCAAGGGAATGCCTAATTATCTACTTCAAGAGCAAAGGTAAGCTGTTCCCAACTCAGAGTCAATGCCTAACTCAATCCACCCCTGCTCAATGTTTCTACAACCAGCTTTCTGCCATCTCAAACATAGGCCCTGGCTGCAAGCATCAAGCAGGTAGCAGAAGTGATCATGGATGATGCATGTGGGAAGTGACCATATTAATTAAATCTCAGCCTAATCACCTTCTTCCAACCACTGCTCCAGTGCTGCAGGCCTGTCAACATGCGTGTCCTGTGTCATCTCTGTGCTTACACCCAGCACATCTTTCTTTCCACAAGGACGTGACTGCAAAAATTATTTGTGTAAACCAAGTCAAGTAACTGGGAATAGAGCTAAGCCCCCTTTCCTTTCCCCCTGAGTGTTACTAATCTAGAAGAGTTTCTTATCCCCTATAGAAATCGATCCTTTCTGCCCTGCATCTTGCAGTCTATGGCATATTCTATACATCATGTGTATGACTAACAAACATTCACACTAATTACCCCAACAAAAAGGCAGACCCTCTCTCTACTACAACAGAAGTACAGATCAGAAGAGAGAGATTCTTCCACACAAACTCATACTGTGGGCTGCTTTTCTAAAATAGGATCTTAGGGCCACTTCTGTACGCAAGTCCTCCATGCTCCTCAATCGTGAGGACGCTTTTGTTGCAACTGAGTTCACTGGCATTCCTCTGAGGCAAGGGTAGGGGCATTAAAGGGTAGATTCCTGCATAGCTTTACTATTTTGCCACTGAAGACTCAGTTTCCGCACAGGGAGAATACCTCTGGCAGCTTCGTCTTTCTGCTCATGACAATGCATCAAGCTGCTAGGCTGTGACTGACATCAGGATCAAGGAGACGACATCCAGAAGTCTACACCATTACACAGGGAGAGAGGCATCACCTAACTGTCCAATTTCACATAGTAGCATTTACCAGCTAATGAGATTTTTCAAACCTGAATCACAGAAGATTCCAAGCTTAATGACAATATTGAAATTATGACAGGGGAAATAAAAAAAACAACTATATATATAGAGAGAGAGAGACAGACATGCAAACCCACATTGCACCATTCACACATGACAGTCTGAATGGCTCTCCCCACCTTTACTGTTAGGATAAAAGACGTTCAGTTCTGCTTTTTAAACAGCCAGACACCCAGCAAACTGGATCAGATCTTGTTCCAGATAAGCGATGGATCTTGCTCCCTGGCACTATTTTCCTTCCTATTAAAACTCATACAACAAAGGTACACAAATATGTACAGAAATACACAGTACAAAGAGACAATGCAGTGAATACGTGCAGACAGGAACCGGCATGCACACTGCACCTGAAGGAGTGCGTTCATCTTGCCCCTCTCACCACATACACAACTGTTTATGCTGTAAGAGAAGACGCAGCTCAGGCCGCACAGTTGCAGAGACAGGAGACCTGCCGTGTATGTAAGCAGAGAGTGGGGGAGAGACCTGTCTGGAGATGGCACTGGCAGTGCTGGGCTTTAGGCACTTGGTTTGGCAGCTGAGTCCAGGGCTACAGTTTCTGTTGGTCGTCTTACACTTAAAATCTGCAAGATAATTCTGTATCTCTTCTGACCAGTCGGGTACGGCATTGCAGATATTTCTAATTAGCTTTCACTTTCCCATTGCTGGCCACTCCGTTCTCAGCGTAGATGCTGCCATTGCTAACATGTTGGCTCTGGGGCTGTTCCTTGCCCTTGGGTAACCGCCTGCCCTTGGTGTAGGCCTGGTACCAGAAGTTGGAGAAGAGGATGAAGAAGACTGTACCGTAGATCCAGATCAGATGGATGAAGATGGGGAACTGGTATTTACAGCTGGACATGAAGTAATACTGAGACACGTGTACAGAGATCAGCACAAACTGCACCTGTAAAACAGCAAGAGAAGACAAACAAATTGTCATGCTAATAAACTCTCAAATCTGAGAGGAGGAGGGGAGGGAAGGCACGTGAGAAACGTGTCCTGATGATGCACAGCCAGGCTGGCCATAAAAACATGCATGCACACAAAAGATTTGCCATACTGCTCAGACCAAAAGGTACAGCAAGCCCAGTATCCTGTTTCAAAGCGAGGCTAATCCAAGTCACAAGTACCTGACAAGATCCCCAATGTTACTTATCCCCAACTCCACCTTAATAATGGTTCATGGACTTTTCTTCCAGGAACTTGTCCAAAACCACTTTTTAAACCCAGCTGCACTAACAGCTTTAATCACATCCTCTGGCAATGAGTTCCAGAGCTTAATTATGTGTTGAGTAAAAAAAATTCTCATTCCTATTTGTTTTAAATAGGCTACTAGCAATTTTATCGTGTGTCCTTTAATAATTGACTTTTTGAAAGAGTAAATAACCAATGCATGTTTACCTGTTTCACGCCACTCATTTTATAGACCTCATTTCTCTCAGCTGAAGAGTCCTAAACCTCTTTAGCCTTTCATAGGGGAATTGTTCCATCCCCTTTATCATTTTGGTTGCCTCTCTCTCTATACCTCTTCTAATTCTCCTATATCTTTGATGTGAAAACAGAACTGCACACAGTACTCAAAGCTGAAGTGGCACCATGGAGTGATACAGAGACATTATGATATTCTCTGTTTTATTCTCCATTCCTTTCCTAATAATCCCCAGCATTCTGTTTGTGTATGATATATGAACACAAGATGAGGATGCACCATGGAGTGATACAGAGACATTATGATATTCTCTGTTTTATTCTCCATTCCTTTCCTAATAATCCCCAGCATTCTGTTTGTGTATGATATATGAACACAAGATGAGGATGCACCATGGAGTGATACGGAGACATTATGATATTTTCTGTTTTATTCTCCATTCCTTTCCTAATAATCCCCAGCATTCTGTTTGTGTATGATATATGAACACAAGATGAGGATGCACCATGGAGTGATACAGAGACATTATGATATTCTCTGTTTTATTCTCCATTCCTTTCCTAATAATCCCCAGCATTCTGTTTGTGTATGATATATGAACACAAGATGAGGATGCACCATGGAGGGATACAGAGACATTATGATATTCTCTGTTTTATTCTCCATTCCTTTCCTAATAATCCCCAGCATTCTGTTTGTGTATGATATATGAACACAAGATGAGGATGCACCATGGAGTGATACAGAGGCATTATGATATTCTCTGTTTTATTCTTCATTCCTTCCCTAATAATCCCCAGCATTCTGTTTGTGTATGATATATGAACACAAGATGAGGATGCACCATGGAGTGATACAGAGACATTATGATATTCTCTGTTTTATTCTCCATTCCTTTCCTAATAATCCCCAGCATTCTGTTTGTGTATGATATATGAACACAAGATGAGGATGCACCATGGAGTGATACAGAGGCATTATGATATTCTCTGTTTTATTCTCCATTCCTTTCCTAATAATCCCCAGCATTCTGTTTGTGTATGATATGAACACAAGATGAGGATGCACCATGGAGTGATACAGAGGCATTATGATATTCTCTGTTTTATTCTCCATTCCTTTCCTAATAATCCCCAGCATTCTGTTTGTGTATGATATATGAACACAAGATGAGGATGCACCATGGAGTGATACAGGAAAATTATGTTTCTTACCTGATAATTTTCGTTCCTGTAGTACCAAGGATCAGTCCAGACTGCTGGGTTATGTCTCCCCTCCAGCAGATGGAGTCAGAGAGAAAACTGAAAGCACCTCCCAGATATACTGGTGCGCCACCTGCCGTCCTTCAGTATAATGGATAACAAAGCAGAAGAAGAAAGAACTCCTCCGCACCCTTAGCCAAAGAACCATTGCAACTGTCTAGCTCAAGTAGTAAGTAAGGTAAAAAACAGTTCAGAAAAGGCAAACCCTAATAGAACGTAATGCGCAAACGACGCGAACAACAAATCTGCAGTCCGAAGACATTCCTTCCCCAAAAAAGACTTGAGAAAAAGTTAATTTACCATGTTCAAACCAGAAGTGTGATAGAAACGGGATTCGAGCGGAATCTCTTGCACAAGATAGGGCGGGCGTCTGGACTGATCCTTGGTACTACAGGAACGAAAATTATCAGGTAAGAAACATAATTTTCCTTTCCCTGTACGTACCAGGATCAGTCCAGACTGCTGGGATGTACCCAAGCCGCCTCAAATGGGATGGGACCCTGAGAGTCCCGCTCGAATCACACTGCTGCCAAAAGAATCAGCCGACGGCCCCCGAACATCAACTCGATAATGTCGGGCAAAAGTATGCAACGACTTCCAAGTGGCCGCCCTGCAAATCTCCTGGCTAGAGACCAGGGTACTCTCGGCCCAGGAAGACGCCTGGGATCGGAGAGAATGAGCTTTAAGCCCGTCTGGAACGGACTTACCACACCCAATGTACGTGGCCGCTATTGCGCTCTTCAGCCATCGGGCAATAGTTGCTTTAGAGGCCTGTAAACCCTTCTTGGCCCCCTGCCACAACACGAAGAGATGATCCGACCGCCGAAAAGCATTGGTGACTTCCAAATAATGCAAGAGCACTCGACGAACATCCAAACGCTTCAAGTCGGACCCCTGAGAAGATTGCCGCTCCTTCTCCGAGAACGACGGTAAGTCCACGGACTGATTAACGTGAAAAGCCGATACGACCTTAGGCAAAAACGAAGGAACCGTACGTAACGACACCCCTGAGTCCGAGATACGCAAGAACGGATCCCTGCACGAAAGTGCCTGTAGCTCCGATACCCGACGCGCAGACGCTATAGCCACTAAAAACACAGTCTTGAGGGTGAGATCCTTTAAGGTGGCTCGCTTCAGTGGCTCAAAAGGCGCGACGGTGAGGCCCTTGAGTACCAAATTTAGGTTCCAGGAAGGACAAGGGGCTCTGAGAGGAGGACGCAAATTTCGAACACCGCGTAAGAATCTGGCCACGTCCGGATGACATGAGAGGGAGGAGCCTTCAATCTTTCCCCTCAAACAACCCAGAGCCGCCACTTGGACTCTCAGAGAACTGTAAGCTAAGCCCTTTTTCAGACCATCCTGAAGAAAAGTAAGGATATCCGCTATCTCCGCACGCCGAGGCTGAACTTGGGCGGCCGCACACCAGGAGTCAAAAACTTTCCACACCCTGGCATAAGCAAGCGTGGTAGAAGGCCTCCGCGCGCGAAGCAAGGTGGAGATCACCGGTTCAGAATAACCTTTCTTTCTCAAGCGCCTCCGTTCATAAGCCAAGCCGCGAGACAAAAGCGATCCGCCAGGTCGAAAAATACCGGTCCTTGACGAAGAAGATTCGGAAGGTGGCCCAACCGTAACTGTCCGTCCCCGGCAAGATTGACTAGGTCCGCAAACCATGGTCTTCTTGGCCACTCGGGAGCCACCAGAATCACTGGACCCTGATGGGATTCGAGACGCCTCAACACCTTGCCGACTAAGGGCCAGGGGGGAAACACATATAGTAGGATGTGACAAGGCCATGGAATCGCTAGTGCATCCACCCCCTCCGATCCGTGTTCTCGCCTCCGGCTGAAAAAACGCGCTGCCTTGGCGTTGAGCCGAGTTGCCATCAGGTCTAGTCGAGGCACACCCCATCGCCGGGTGATGAGTCTCATCGCCTGGTCCGAGAGCTCCCATTCCCCGGGATCCAAGTACTGACGGCTGAGATAATCCGCCTGCACGTTGTCTACGCCTGCGATGTGAGTGGCCGCGATGCGGGCGAGGTGGCGCTCTGCCCAGGTCATTAATAAGGACACCTCGACCGCCACCTGCTGACTTCTCGTGCCGCCTTGGCGATTTATGTATGCTACCGTGGTTGCGTTGTCTGTGAGGACCCGAACTGCCCGTCCCCGCACCAAGGGCAGAAGCTGACGCAAGGCGAGGCGGACCGCCCTGGTCTCCAGACGGTTGATGGACCACGAAGCTTGGCGAGGGGTCCACGACCCTTGTACCGCACGTGATTGACAGACAGCTCCCCAACCGGTCAGGCTGGCATCCGTCGTCACGATGACCCAATCGGGAGGCTCGAGGTCCACTCCCTGTAGCAGATTGTCTGGGACCAACCACCACGCTAAGCTGGAGCGCGCCGGCTCCAACAGTGGTAACTGTACTCCGTAATCCTCGGATTTCTGATCCCAGCGCGAAAGGAGAGCCCTTTGCAACGGCCGCATATGAGCAAAAGCCCACGGTACCATCTCCAGAGTAGACACCATATGTCCAATGACCTGCATATAGTCCCAGGCTGTGGGCAAGTGGAGACCCAGCAGCCTCTGAACCTGACACATCAGATGGTCCATCCTCTGCCGAGTCAGGAATACCTTGCCCACCAGGGTATCGAAACGAGCTCCCAAAAATTCCAACCGCTGACTTGGAACTAGCTGGCTCTTCGCAAAGTTGACCACCCAGCCTAGCGACTGTAGTTGCTGCACCACCAACTGAACCGCCCTGTGGCAGTCGCTCTCCGATTTCGCCCGTATGAGCCAATCGTCCAGGTAGGGATGAACCAATATCCCTTGCCGTCGCAGGGAGGCTGCGACCACCACCAGAACCTTGGTGAACACTCTCGGAGCCGTAGCTAGGCCGAATGGGAGGGCGCAAAACTGGTAATGTTCTCCCAACACCATGAACCTCAGATACCTCTGATGCCGTTCCCGAATTCCGATGTGGAGATACGCCTCGGCTAGATCCAAAGAAGCCAAAAACTCTCCCTTGTGGACGGCCGCAATAACAGACCGTAGAGTTTCCATGCGAAACCGGGGAACGCGCAACGCCTTGTTTACTCGCTTCAAATCCAGAATAGGACGGAACGTACCTTCCTTCTTCGGAACTAGGAAATAAATGGAATAGCGGCCCGTTCTTGTCTCGTCCGAGGGAACGGGCAGCACCGCCCCGAGGGTCCGTAAGTGGTTTACCGTCTGGGCGATAACCAGTTGCTTTTCTCGAGGCCCGCAAGGCGATATCATAAAAAAGTCCCGGAGGGGCCGAGCAAAGTCCAACTCGTAACCGTAGCGCACCACGTCGAGAACCCACTGATCAGACGTGATTTTGACCCACTCCTCCCAAAACAGGGATAACCGACCTCCGATACGGGGGAAGGAGGAGTGGGCCAGCGCGCCTTCATTGGGGAGGTTTCCCTGCGGACGGTTGCTGGGAAGCTCCCAATCGCTGCGGCCGCCTGCCACGAAAGGAAGGAGACCAAGGAGACCACGACTGCGACCTTGGGCCTTGCTGTTTCTGCGAAAAAGAACCACCCCTTCCGGAGCGAAATCTGCGCTGCCCCCGAAAACGGGATCGCGCATTCCCGAAAGGACGAAACTGCCGGGGCTTGTCCTCCGGCAATTTATATACCTTATTATCCCCCAGGTCTTTGATGAGTTGGTCCAATTCCTCACCAAACAATAACTTCCCCTTGAAGGGGAAAGCGGCTAGACGTGACTTAGACGAGGCGTCCGCCGACCAACGGCGAAGCCAAAGTAATCGTCGAGCAGCGACCGCCGAGGACATAGTACGGGCAGAGGTTCGCAGCAAATCATACAAGGCGTCCGCTGTGTAAGCCACCGCCGCCTCCACACAGTTAGCCTGCTCCGCCTCGGCAGGCGGGAGCTCCTGTGTGGTAAGCAATTGCTGAACCCAGCGGAGAGTGGCTCTCTGCACCATACTGTTGCACGCTGCTGCACGGACTCCCAGGGCCGCTATTTCAAACATGCGCTTCAGGAGCACCTCTAACTTCCTGTCCTGAAGATCCTTCAACGCTACGCCTCCCGTGACCGGAATGGTAGTATGCTTCACCACAGCGGTGACCGCCGAATCTACGGCCGGAACCTTAAAAATTTCCAAAGACTGTGAGGGCAGAGGGTACAACTTATTCATTGCCCTGCTAACCCGCAGGGAAGCCTCTGGAACCTCCCATTCTTTAGATACCAGCTGTACAACCTTGGGATGTAAAGGAAAAGTTTGCGGGGGGGGCCCTCAAACCCGCCGTTGCTACATCCCCCGTAGAGGTATCTGTGTCTTGCTGCGGGGCGGGAATCTCTAATTCCTTTAACACATGCTGAATGAGAAAATTCAGCTCATCCTTGCCAAACAGGCGCAAAATTTCGGGGTCATCCCCCTCGAGAGCCTCCTGTGGTTCCGAGACCCCTGCCCCCGCAGCATCCGGAGATCCCTGGTCGACATCTGGATCACTGGCGCCCCCTAAAGATACGTCGCCGGCTCCCCCTGAAGCCCCCGCTTTTCTAGTCACCCCCGCTATGCCTATAATAGGAGACACCTTAGGAACCTTTGCGGGGGGGGGGGGGGGGGGTCATCCGGCTCCCAGCCTGCCTCTGCCTCTAAGAATGCCTGATGCATTAAAAGGACAAATTTGGAGGAGAAAGGAACCCTCCGTTTAGTGGAGCCCGAAGGGGGAGGGGCCGGAGGACCATTTCGGTCAGTTCCCCAGCGCGGGCTCAAATCGGGCGGCGAAAGAGGAGAGGAACCCTCATCCTCCGATTCCATCTCAGCAGGCTGCCGCGCGCCTAAAATGGCCGCCGGCTCCCCCTCACAGGGAGGCGGGGCTGTCGACCGCGTGGCAGCCAGTCTCCCCTGCCGCGCCGAAGAAACCTGGATCGTGCCGCTGCGGGCAGCGCTCGGCCCCCGGGAGGGTCCCTCGCCCCCGGGAATACAACGGGAGCAGAGACCCTCCCTGGAGAGTCGCGCCCCCGCCCTGCCACAGGCCGTGCAGGCCGAAGATCGCGGCATCCGGAGACAGCACACAAAACGCGCCAAAGGTAAGTGCTTGTACAGTAGCCAAAAAGCGCGCCAAACAGGAGCTATAAAATATCGCCGGGTGAACAACAATCCACCCCCTCCGGAGTCCCTGGTAAGCGCGGCAGGCTAGGGCATGAAACAGAGCACTGCCTGCAACCAGCAGGACTTAAGTGCTCGCAACGGATCAACTTTTATTTTTTTTTTTTTTTTTGAAATTTGAGAAAAGCCCTCTTCAGTTTCCACTGGCAGTGGGGGGGGAGGGTGACCGGCCCACCGGTGAACTCTCCCCCGAGACCAAAAGGACACTTAATCCAGGAAAGAAGGAGAGCGAAGCTCTCCACGCCTGCCTGAACACTGATCCCAAACGAGCACCGCTGATAAAATAATAACCAGAAATAAACAATCTCTTTTTTTTTTTTTTTTTTTTTTTAAACTAGGGAAAACCCAGTTGAGCTAGACAGTGTAGATAGTTTAGGCGGAAAAAAGAGAAGAAAACACCCGAAAAGAATTTTAGTCAGGACAAACCGCAGGTTATGTCTCTCATCTGCTGGAGTCAGAGGAAATACAGAAGGACGGCAGGTGGCGCACCAGTATATCTGGGAGGTGCTTTCAGTTTTCTCTCTGACTCCATCTGCTGGAGGGGAGACATAACCCAGCAGTCTGGACTGATCCTGGTACGTACAGGGAAAGAGACATTATGATATTCTCTGTTTTATTCTCCATTCCTTTCCTAATAATCCCCAGCATTCTGTTTGTGTATGATATATGAACACAAGATGAGGATGCACCATGGAGTGATACAGAGACATTATGATATTCTCTGTTTTATTCTCCATTCCTTTCCTAATAATCCCCAGCATTCTGTTTGTGTATGATATATGAACACAAGATGAGGATGCACCATGGAGCGATACAGAGACATTATGATATTCTCTGTTTTATTCTCCATTCCTTTCCTAATAATCCCCAGCATTCTGTTTGTGTATGATATATGAATACAAGATGAGGATGCACCATGGAGTGATACAGAGGCATTAGGATATTCTCTGTTTTATTCTCCATTCCTTTCCTAATAATCCCCAGCATTCTGTTTGTGTATGATATATGAACACAAGATGAGGATGCACCATGGAGAGATACAGAGGCATTAGGATATTCTCTGTTTTATTCTCCATTCCTTTCCTAATAATCCCCAGCATTCTGTTTGTGTATGATATATGAACACAAGATGAGGATGCACCATGGAGCGATACAGAGGCATTATGATATTCTCTGTTTTATTCTCCATTCCTTTCCTAATAATCCCCAGCATTCTGTTTGTGTATGATATATGAACACAAGATGAGGATGCACCATGGAGTGATACAGAGGCATTATGATATTCTCTGTTTTATTCTCCATTCCTTTCCTAATAATCCCCAGCATTCTGTTTGTGTATGATATATGAACACAAGATGAGGTCGCACCATGGAGTGATACAGAGGCATTATGATATTCTCTGTTTTATTCTCCATTCCTTTCCTAATAATCCCCAGCATTCTGTTTGTGTATGATATATGAACACAAGATGAGGATGCACCATGGAGTGATACAGAGGCATTATGATATTCTCTGTTTTATTCTCCATTCCTTTCCTAATAATCCCCAGCATTCTGTTTGTGTATGATATATGAACACAAGATGAGAATGCACCATGGAGTGATACAGAGACATTATGATATTCTCTGTTTTATTCTCCATTCCTTTCCTAATAATCCCCAGCATTCTGTTTGTGTATGATATATGAACACAAGATGAGGTCTCACCATGGAGTGATACAGAGACATTATGATATTCTCTGTTTTATTCTCCATTCCTTTCCTAATAATCCCCAGCATTCTGTTTGTGTATGATATATGAACACAAGATGAGGATGCACCATGGAGTGATACAGAGACATTATGATATTCTCTGTTTTATTCTCCATTCCTTCCCTAAAAATCCCCAGCATTCTGTTTGTGTATGATATATGAACACAAGATGAGGATGCACCATGGAGTGACACAGAGGCATTATGATATTCTCTGTTTTATTCTCCATTCCTTTCCTAATAATCCCCAGCATTCTGTGTGTTTATGATATATGAACACAAGATGAGGATGCACCATGGAGTGATACAGAGGCATTAGGATATTCTCTGTTTTATTCTCCATTCCTTTCCTAATAATCCCCAGCATTCTGTGTGTGTCTGATATATGAACACAAGATGAGGTCGCACCATGGACTGATACAGAGGCAGTGTGATATTCTCTGTTTTATTCTCCATTCCTTTCCTAATAATCCCCAGCATTCTGTTTGTGTATGATATATGAACACAAGATGAGGATGCACCATGGAGTGATACAGAGGCATTATGATATTCTCTGCTTTATTCTCCATTCCTTTCCTAATAATCCCTAGCATTCTGTTTGTGTATGATATATGAACACAAGATGAGGATGCACCATGGAGTGATACAGAGACATTATGATATTCTCTGTTTTATTCTCCATTCCTTTCCTAATAATCCCCAGCATTCTGTTTGTGTATGATATATGAACACAAGATGAGGATGCACCATGGAGTGATACAGAGACATTATGATATTCTCTGTTTTATTCTCCATTCCTTTCCTAATAATCCCTGCATTCTGTTTGCTTTCTTGGCTGCTGCACACGGAGCAGGAGATTTCAATGTATTATCCATGACGACATCTAGATCCTTATTCCTGGATGGTGACTTCAAATGTGGAACCTTGCATGGTGTAGTAATAATCTGGATTACTCTTCCCTGTGTACATCACTTTGCATTTGCCCACATAAAATTGTATTTACAGGATGCCCAGTCTTAGTCTCACAAGGTCCTCTTGCAATTTCTCATAATCTTCTTCTGATTAAATAACTTAGAAATAGGACAATGAGATGAGTGGTCAAATTTGCAGATGACATAATTATTCAAAGTCATTAATGAATATATTAAAAGCAGTGGTCCCAGCACAGATTGCTGGGGCCCTTCACTATTTAACTTTCTCCTCCATTGAGAGAACTGACCATTTAGCCCTACTCTGTTTTGTATCTTTCAACCAGGTCCCAAGCCATAAAAGGACACTGCCTCCTATCCCATGGATTTTTAATTTCCTCAGTGTATCTGGATTTCCAGAAAGTTTTACAGTCCCTGAGAGACTTCTATCAATTGATTCGCCCTTATCCATGTTTACTTACGCCTTCAAAATAATGTGGCAGATTGGAGAGGCAAGACTTCCCTTGTCTAAATCCATGTTGGCTTTGTCCCATTAAACTATACTTATATGTTCAGCAATTTTGTTCTTTGAGAGTTTCCTGCATTTTGCCCAGCTCTGGAACCCTTTATATAAATTAGAGTTCCATTTCATCCTGCCACCCCAGTCCAGTCAAGGCAACTGGGTTACGTCCCCCTTCCAGGCAGCGTGGCCAACTTTTCCACGGACGTGAAGACCGGGGAGACTTCCTATTACAAACAACATTCCTTTAACACAGGGAACACCTTTTCCTTTCTACAAAAAAGTTTTACATACTTAGACTCCCCACCCTGAGATTTTGGTTAAGCTCCCGTTTTCCAAAAGGATCATAAAAAAAACCCAAACAGAACAGAGTAGAGTACAGCTGAGTTCCTGCGAGCTTTATGTTTGTCACCAACCATACTGCAAGGACCAAGGGATGATCATTCTGGTTGACTCTGTCTCAAAAATAAGCTGCCAATTTCAACTCAGTGTGCTCTCACCAGCTCTATGCCACGTGGAGTGTGCCTTGATTTCACAAAATTCTCTCTCTCCAGATAAAATAAACTGTACATAGAATATAACAATTCTGAAAATCACATTCAGAATTGGAGATGAAAAAAAACAAAACAAAAACTCAAATAAAATAAATTCCAGTCGTAGGATTCTGAAACGGCTTAAGATTTACCTATAAATATTGTAGAGAGTTTTGAAGCTATATAGGTCCATGCTGGATCAGAGATATTTACATCTGAAAAAGACCTTTGTCTCACAACCTCAGGAAAAATATTTTTGGATATTTATATAGCGCTAATAAAAGCGCTCACAGCCTGCCAAGACTATGGTTTACTCCAGAAGCTGAATCCACTGTACCAAAACATTAACTCCCAGGACTCAAACAGAAACAACCTTATCTATGAAAAGGCAACACCATAACTATACCAGGCCCTAGAAGGCCAATACAGCTCCTACTGAACAAGGACAATCCAGACTGCTATAAAATACATATCAACAGAATCCCTAAGCTTAAATCACACATGCAGAACACTAACCCTCAGACACAAAATAAGGATCCACAAATTAAAAATAGAAACATGTGCGTGGCGCCCCCAAAGGGGCACGACAAAGAGGCTATCCCCTTTGTGCAATGCCAAGTGCCGGCAATATATAAACTCCAAATTCACCCTGAACATAAAGAAAAATGGCAATCCATCAACCTTCATCAGAATGCAAAGACAACAGAAACAGAACAAACTCCAACAACAACTGGAAAGTAAAAAGTATGAAATCTAAAACAAATCTCAAAATTCAACACACAACGATTAATCACAACAACACTTCACTCTAACACTCTCCTTCCTACTCTTTAATGCTCAATCAATAATCAAAAAAATTCCTATCAACGACCTTCTCCAAGATGATAAACCAGACTTTATAGCTATCACAGAAACTTGGGCAAAACACACTGACACTAATAATCAACCAAATCAACAACTCTTCTTATAGAACTTTTTCTTTACCCTGACCAAAAAAGAAAGGAGGAGGCTTAATGCTCATCTCAAAAAAAAATCTACAACTGAAACCAATTCCAACAAGCAATTGCTCTCCACTAGAAATTGCATTATTTGATTCTCCACACTTACAAATTTGCCTATTATACTGCCCCCACCACTCTCGAAAAAACTGCTCACCACTTAACTTTTTTCTGACCAAACTATTACCAAACCTATTATTCTAGGTGATTTCAACCTACATATGGACTCTACCCCCCCTATCACCTGCATCCTCAATCAATCACTGATGCACTATCATCTCTATGTCTTAATCAAATTATCACTGGCCCTACACACAAGGCAGGTCACACACTAGACCTAATCTTCATCAATACCAAGTTCTGGTCGAATCACCAAACGACAATTTCTAAAATTCCATGGTCAGACCATTCTATCATCCACACAAATCTATTCTCTTATAAACACTCAACAAAAAAAACACACCACCAAAACCTATCATCCACCTTTCTGCATGGAAACAGTTCAAACAAATCTGCAGACTGAATTAACAAATATTGATTTATCAAACATAGAAAATGCAACTTCTTCTTGGTTCAACATCACGAAAACTGTAGCAGACAAGATAAATCCCATAACAACAAAAACAATAAAAGAAACAAAAAAATCAAAATCCCTGGTACAACAAAAACATCAGAGCAGCAAAAAGGAAACTCAGAAAATTAGAGTTCCTGGAGAATAAACACCACAACTACACTTCTATATGCATACAAATCACAACTTGCCGAATGTAAAAACTCATCCATAAAACAAAAAACACAAAACGACTTCTACTCCAAAAAAATTTCCAAATACCAACAAAACCCTAAGATGCTCTTCAACATAGTAAAAACCCTTACAAAAACCTCTCAAGACGATCAATCACTATCACCACCAAAGATCAGCAGTGATGACTTCGCCAACTTCTTTAATGAAAAAAAATCAAATTACTCAAACATCAACCTAAAAAATGACTCAAGACCAGAAAGCAAATGTTGCTTACCTGATGTAACAGGTGTTCTCACAGGACAGCAGGATGTTAGTCCTCACAAATGGGTGACATCAAGGATGGAGCCCAACCACGGCTGAAAAGCACGTGCAGAGAGGAGCAGTCGTAAACGCTCTACAACGCTCAAAGCGCGTGAAAATGCCAAGGGTGCAGTGACAGCAAATAGAAAAAGCTTCCCACTGTGCGGTAGAGATAAGAAAACCCATAAGGGAAACAGTGTCGGGTGTTTTTTTATGGGCTCTTTGAGACAAAAAGGAAAGTGAAAGTAAAAAAAATAGAAAACAAGGATGTAAGAAGTGCCTGACAAAGTTGAGAGTGCAAAACATGCACCAGACCGGCTGAAACCGGGGCAGTGACAACAGAATAGCCGACATGACACCGCACGCAATGAGACTCAGTCATCCGAAACCCACAAAAAAAGGATCACTGCACCATAAGTCTTGTAGCTCTTAAATTCGCCTAACCGAATAGTCACCAAGAACAGAGATTTCAGGGCAAGATTCTTCAAAGATCCCTTCTTAATGGTTTAGATCCACTCCATTCTCCGCCACCACGAGAGACTGGATCTGGAGTAGCAATGGTAGCTGAAACTCCTCCGACAACAGTATCTTCTGAAGAGGTGACGTGTGAGCTTTCTAAAGGCTCATGGCACAGACTCCAGCATCTGTAAATAATCCCAGACTCTGGGAACCGACAGCTCCAGCAGCTGAACAGGGGGAGGCACACATTGCTCCCAGATATTCTAGCAACTGAGACGGCTCCAGGTGGCTCTTTGCTAGGTTTATTCCCCAGCCCAGGGAAAACAGTCGCATGGAACAGCAACACAATCTCCGACTTCGCCCGAATGTGCCACTGGTTTCCCTTCTCTTGAGGGCCACTGCCACCCTCATCACTTTTGTGAATGTTCCTGGTGTAGTCGCCAGCGTGAAGGGAAGTGCTCGAAACTGAAAATGTTCTAGCACCGTGAATCGCAGAACCTTTGATGGTCTGTTCAGATGAAAAAGTGCAGATACGCTTCCATTAGATCCAAGGACACAAGGAAATCCCCCTTGCGCACCGCTGTAGTCACCGTCTGCAGCATCTCCGGCATCCACAGGGGCGCATTGACCAAAAGGTGCTGAATATCTTCCTTGACCTTGTTCACACGCCGAGCAGTGAGAGATAAGAGACGGCAGAGGCGGGCAGGAGCCGTGCAGCACGCCCGACCACGCGGTTACCCATGGAGCCTGGCGAGACTGTCCCTGCAGAGCCCGGGAGATACTTACCACCCCACTGCAGCTGCTTCCTGCGGAAACTTTTTTTTTTTTAAACTTTACAAAAACAGGGCCTCTGCTCTCCCAAGGCTGAGGGGAGCTGTCCAGCTTCAGCTCAGCCTGAAAGGAGAGAGCGCCCTAAAACCAAAAAGCAGCTGCTGACAGAGAAATACTGAGGAACTGCAGGTGGCACCAGTGCTTATATCAAGCAGTGTCAGTAAAACTTTCTCTGTCTCCATAAACCCAGGAGTCTGGACTGATCCTGGTACGTACAGGGAATGTTGGATTAAATAAACTTGTAAGAGAACCGAAAGGAAGATGACAAGGCCTAGAACAGTCTAGCAGCGGAGGTGCTGGAGGCCAGCAAGGTAATAAAGTTTAAAAACCTGCTTGGAACAGATAAGAGGACAGTGCTAGGAACAGGACTGAGAAGCAGAGTAAGACACACAGCAGGCTGCTGGTGGTGATAATTAAGAATAATAACAGCCAAAAAAACCCTTTTGTACAAAATCACACAAAAAGTAACTATTCAATGAGGGAAACCAAATGTAATAAAATGGGAATGCACATCAGATTTACATGTGTGCTCTTAACGAATAATCCACAGGCCCGCAATGGATTGCGGGTAAGAGCCTGTAGATTTTTCGTTACGAGCACATACGTTAAGCTGATATGCATTCCTTTATTACGTTTGGTTTCCCTCATTGGATAGTTATTTTTTTCTGGACTGATCCAGGTACGTACAGGGAACATACACATACACGCTCCTATAGATATCTCTAGACTGCCTTCTATGGGCATAGGCCTACCCAAAGTGGTAGAGAAGCAGAGAGAAATATCTAGGCAGGCCGGATGGGCCATTTGCCTATGCTCCTATATGAATGCAGTTTCAGTCCCTTCAGGGGATAATCAGTCTGGTACTAGAGGCCATCCTGCAGCTCTGTGCTAGGTAACAGGACTTGACCTGTGATTGTTTGGGAACCTGGAACATTTGTGGTTAATTGATGGGAATTGGCTATCTGAAGACAGCACTTACGTGGTACAAATAAGCTTTGGTTAGTTCATAGACTGATAGAATCAAAGGGAAACTCTTCCCACCTCTCTCTACACTCGAGGCTAACACAGCAGGCCATAACCACAATATACATATTATATCTATCTCTATATCTATAATCACATCCCCAGCCCAGCTACTCACCAGTTGTATCGCCGTCATGTGCTTTTTCCACCACAGGTACCTCTGGAAACGAGGGCCAGCAGCCGAAAGCCCATAATAGAAATACATAATGACATGGACCAGAGAGTTGATCATGGCATGGAAGGAGCCCATTCCACCTGCAAGGTATGAAGTACAACTCTGTGTTCCTTCATCTGCAAGCTCCCTTGTCCCTTCCACCTCAGTGACAGCCCCCCATGACTGTGCCTGCTCCCTCACTGGGGGCTCCCCTTCTCTCTCATTCCAGCGTTGCCTCCCCTCCTTCTCTCCCCAAGTCACCATCTCCATTCATTCACTCACTGGGGGGGGGGGGCCACCATATTCTGATTTCCTTAGTACTCCCCTATGTCCCCTACCCCATCCACCCTAATTTCCTGCCCTCTCAGCTGTAGCCAACCCCATTTCTGTCCATTCCCTGGAGGCTCCACCATCTCCCACCCTCCTCAGCGCCTCCCCATTACCCCCAGGTTCCTACCTCCTCAGCAGCAGCTGCCCGTCCTCACCGGGGGCTCCCACCCTCTTCAGCGCCTCCCCATTACCCACAGGTTCCTACCTCCTCAGCAGCAGCTGCCCACCCTCACCGGGGGCTCCCACCCTCCTCAGCGCCTCCCCATTACCCCCAGGTTCCTACCTCCTCAGCAGCAGCTGCCCGCCCTCACCGGGGGCTCCCACCCTCCTCAGCGCCTCCCCATTACCCCCAGGTTCCTACCTCCTCAGCAGCAGCTGCCTGCCCTCACCGGGGGCTCCCGTCCTCCTCAGCGCCTCTCCATTACCCCCAGGTTCCTACCTCCTCAGCAGCAGCTGCCCGCCCTCACCGTGGGCTCCCACCCTCCTCAGCACCTCCCCATTACCCCCAGGTTCCTACCTCCTCAGCAGCAGCTGCCCGCCCTCACCGGGGGCTCCCACCCTCCTCAGCGCCTCCCCATTACCCCCAGGTTCCTACCTCCTCAGCAGCAGCTTCCCGTCCTCACCGGGGGCTCCCGTCCTCCTCAGCACCTTCCCCATTACCCCCAGGTTCCTACCTCCTCAGCAGCAGCTGCCCGTCCTCACCCGGGGCTCCCACCCTCCTCAGCACCTTCCCCATTACCCCCAGGTTCCTACCTCCTCAGCAGCAGCTGCCCGCCCTCACCGTGGGCTCCCGTCCTCCTCAGCGCCTCTCCATTACCCCCAGGTTCCTACCTCCTCAGCAGCAGCTGCCTGCCCTCACCGGGGGCTCCCACCCTCCTCAGCGCCTCTCCATTACCCCCAGGTTCCTACCTCCTCAGCAGCAGCTGCCTGCCCTCACCGGGGGCTCCCACCCTCCTCAGCGCCTTCCCCATTACCCCCAGGTTCCTACCTCCTCAGCAGCAGCTGCCCGTCCTCACCGGGGGCTCCCACCCTCCTCAGCGCCTCCCCATTACCCCCAGGTTCCTACCTCCTCAGCAGCAGCTTCCCGTCCTCACCGGGGGCTCCCACCCTCCTCAGCACCTTCCCCATTACCCCCAGGTTCCTACCTCCTCAGCAGCAGCTGCCCGTCCTCAGCACCTCCCCTCTTTCCAGCTACCACCATTGTGCTGCTCCTATAACCCAAATATTCTGGAGAGCGATTCTTACCTGGCCCAAACTTGACTCCCCACCACCAGCTCCAGGGCAAGACCGAATGGTGGAAGATATGCAGGAATGTGATCTGGCTGTACTTCTTCCGCAGGACAAAGAACACCTGAAGGTGGCAGGGAAGCACAGTGTGGGTATCAGTGCAGGAATTCCTGAGCTGTGCTGCCGCATCCTTGGCTCACACCCCTTCTTCCCTAGTGTATCTGGCCCCAAAGCCTGGTAGGAGCCCCCCCCCCCCCCCCACAGACCTCGCCCTTAGCAGATATCCATTGCTCTTTTAGGCTACAGGGCCAGGCATGTAAATATTACATAAGCAATAAAGGCACCTTTCTTCCCCCCCTCTCAGAGTGCACCTCATCCAACCCCCTCCCTGTCACTTCCTGCTCCACTTACCGTGTCCAGCAGTTCAAAGAACTTGGAAAACAAAAAGAGCCAGGAAACGCGGACCATCTGTGCAGGGGTAGGAAGAGAGAGAGAGATTACAAAGTCTGGTGGCTCTGCTGCCATCTGATTCATGCATCTTACAGAAGGAAGGCTCGGCTAATCTGAGGCACAGGAATAGGCAGGTACCACTGTGAAGGGTTAACACGAACCAGGGGCTATTGCTTGACGACTTGTAATGTGTTTGCAAAGCTGAGCAACAGTAGCTAAAGCTGGGTGTGTGCTAAAGTATATTAAACGGAGGTAGAAGCAAGAGCTGATGGTAGCACTACCTGCAGCCACTAGGAGGAGTAAAGTGAATACAGCAGCAGGAGAAACAGCCCGCGCGTTTGACACGATATTTTTACCCCTTATACAGTAAGGGGTAATACCACGTAGAGAAAACACACAGCCAAACCCCCCCCGAAACCAATAGCGCCCACAACATGGAAATGCATATTGATGGCCCTATTAGTTATTCCCGCGCCATACAGAAAGTAAAATGTGCAGCCAAGCCACACATTTTACTCTCAGAATTTAACGCCTGCCAGAGGCACTGGGAAAGTGCACAAAAGAGCAGTTTTTTCTGCTTTTCTGTGCACCCTCCAACTTAATATCATAGCGATATTAAGTCAGAGGCCCCAAAAGTAAAAAAATAAAACACAACATTTTTACAATCTGCCTGCGGCCTGAAGACGGACGCTCAATTTTGCTGGCGTTTGTTTTCCGAACCTGTGGCTGTCAGCAGGCTCGAGAACCGATGCCAGTAAAATTAAGCATCTGCTTTCAAACCCGCTGACAGCCGCCGCTCCTGTCAAAAAGGAGGCGCTAGGGATCCACTAGTGTCCCTAGCGCCTCCTTTAAATATTTTTACTGAATTGCACGCCCAGGTGAATGGCCTGGGCACCCGAGCTCGCCAGCTCTCCCTGTACATGAGCCTATAAACCTATGCCCGGTATTGCTTATCCTGTGAAATGACCAAAGGTACAAACTCATTGGAGAGGCAAATACGGCTTTGCTCTGTATAAGTGAGAAAGGAGACAGTAGTTAGTGTTCATCCATCTTCTAACTCCATCCCCCAGCCCTGACACAGAGCGTGGAAACACAGCCAGCCTCGGGCAAGTCATGTTTTCAACTTCTGAGCAAGCTTGTGCTGTCTAATTTTGGAAAAAGTCGTCGGATGGAAGATTTGTGCACAAGAAATAAAGATAAGCGTGATTCAAGTTTTAATACAACTGCTGTATTTTCCTGGACTACTATATAAAGGTTTCTACCTTAAAAATTCTTCCTGTAAGTGTTTAAAGAAATAAATTCGAGAATTGCAAAACAGATTAAAAACATTTATCAGTTACAGAGAGCAAAGCCGTATTTGGCTATCCAAGGACTTTGTACCTTTGAGTGGTCATTTCCCAGCATAAGCAATACCGGCTCAGATAATTGTCTATCCCCGTTTGTCTTTTTTTGTCTGCCTGGTGTTTCATGAAGCAAGGAAGCCAGGGTCCAAAATCCCACGGCGACCTTGCCAAGTCCCTTTACTTTGCTGCCTCAGGTAGAAACTCAGACTGGGGACAGGGAAGTACCTGCAGGATCTGCACGTGAAGCACTAGAGATATAAAGTTCCTGGATGTAATAAATGATTGTTTCATGGAGCAATTGGTTCAGGAACCAACAAGAGAGGGAGCTATTTTAGATTTAATTCTTAGTGGAACACAGGATTTGGAGAGAGAGGTAATGGTGGTGGGGCCACTTGGCAACAGTGATCATAACATGATCAAGTTTAAACTAATAACTGGTAGGGGGACAATGAGTAAATCTGCAGCTCTAACACTAAACTTTCAAAAGGGAAACTTTGATAAAATGAGGAAAATAGTCAGAAAAAAACTGAAAGGTGCAGCTGCAAAGGTTAAAAGTGTTCAACAGGCTTGGACATTGTTTAAAAATACAATCCTAGAGGCGCAGTCCATATGTATTCCACGCATTAAGAAAGGTGGAAGGAAGGCAAAACGATTACCGTCATGGTTAAAAGGTGAGGTGAAAGAGGCTATTTTAGCCAAAAAATCATCCTTCAAAAATTGGAAGAAAGATCCATCTGAAGAAAATAGGATAAAACATAAGCATTGTCAAGTTAAGTGTAAAACATTGATAAGACAGGTGAAGAGAGAATTTGAAATGAAGTTGGCCATAGAGGCAAAAACTCATAATAAAAACTTTTTTAAATATATCCAAAGCAAGAAACCTGTGAGGGAGTCGGTTGGACCATTAGATGACCGAGGGGTTAAAGGGGCTCTTAGGGAAGATAAGGCCATTGCAGAAAGACTAAATGAATTCTTTGCTTCTGTGTTTACTAATGAGGATGTTGGGGAGATACCAGTTCCGGAGTTGGTTTTCAGGGGTGATGAGTCAGACGAACTGAACGAAATCACTGTCAACCTGGAAGATGTAGTAGGCCAGATTGACAAACTAAAGAGTAGCAAGTCACCTGGACCGGATGGTATGCATCCCAGGGTACTAAAGGAACTCAAAAATGAAATTTCTGACCTATTAGTTAAAATTTGTAACCTATCATTAAAATCATCCATTGTACCTGAAGACTGGAGGGTGGCCAATGTAACCCCAATATTTAAAAAAGGCTCCAGGGGTGATCCGGGTAACTATAGACCAGTGAGCCTGACTTCAGTGCCAGGAAAAATAGTGGAAACTATTCTCAAGATCAAAATTGTAGAGCATATAGAAAGACATGGTTTAATGGGACACAGTCAACATGGATTTACCCAAGGGAAGTCTTGCCTAACAAATCTGCTTCATGTTTTTGAAGGGGTTAATAAACATGTGGATAAAGGTGAACCGGTGGATGTAGTGTATTTGGATTTTCAGAAGGCGTTTGACAAAGTCCCTCATGAGAGGCTTCTACGAAAACTAAAAAGTCATGGGATAGGAGGCGATGTCCTTTCTTGGATTACAAACTGGTTAAAAGACAGGAAACAGAGAGTAGGACTAAATGGTCAATTTTCTCAGTGGAAAAGGGTGGACAGTGGAGTGCCTCAGGGATCTGTACTTGGACCGGTGCTTTTCAATATATATATCAATGATCTGGAAAGGAATACGATGAGTGAAGTTATCAAATTTGCAGATGATACAAAATTATTCAGAGTAGTTAAATCACATGCAGACTGTGATACATTACAGGAGGACCTTGCAAGACTGGAAGATTGGGCATCCAAATGGCAGATGAAATTTAATGTGGACAAGTGCAAGGTGATGCATATAGGGAAAAATAACCCTTGCTGTAGTTACACGATGTTAGGTTCCATATTAGGAGCTACCACCCAAGAAAGAGATCTAGACGTCATAGTAGATAATACATTGAAATCGTCAGCTCAGTGTGCTGCAGCAGTCAAAAAAGCAAATAAAATGTTAGGAATTATTAGGAAGGGAATGGTTAATAAAACGGAAAATGTCATAATGCCTCTGTATAATGTCATAATGCCTCTGTATCGCTCCATGGTGAGACCACACCTTGAATACTGTGTACAATTCTGGTCGCCGTATCTCAAAAAAGGTATAGTTGTGATGGAGAAGGTACAGAGAAGGGCGACCAAAATGATAAAGGGGATGGAACAGCTCCCCTATGAGGAAAGGCTGAAGAGGTTAGGGCTGTTCAGCTTGGAGAAGAGACGGCTGAGGGGGGATATCATAGAGGTCTTTAAGATCATGAGAGGTCTTGAACGAGTAGATGTGACTCGGTTATTTACACTTTCGAATAATAGAAGGACTAGGGGGCATTCCATGAAGTTAGCAAGTAGCACATTTAAGACTAATCGGAGAAAATTCTTTTTCACTCAACGCACAATAAATCTCTGGAATTTGTTGCCAGAGGATGTGGTTAGTGCAGTTAGTGTAGCTGGGTTCAAAAAAGGTTTGGATAAGTTCTTGGAAGAGAAGTCCATTAACTGCTATTAATCAAGTTTACTTAGGGAATAGTCACTGCTATTAATTGCATCAGTAGCATGGGATCTTCTACGTGTTTGGGTAATTGCCAGGTTCTTGTGGCCTGGTTTGGCCTCTGTTGGAAACAGGATGCTGGGCTTGATGGACCCTTGGTCTGACCCAGCATGGCAATTTCTTATGTTCTTATGTTCTTAAGTGCATGAAATCAATCACCCCCCACACAAGATGTGGTGCACGCGTGTTACAGACCCATCACACGCACACATCAATCACCCCCCACACAAGATGTGGTGCCCGCGTGTTACAGACCCATCACACACACACATCAATCACCCCCCATACAAGATGTGGTGCCCGCGTGTTACAGATGTGGTGCACGCGTGTTACAGACCCATCATACGCACACATCAATCACCCCCCATACAAGATGTGGTGCCCGCGTGTTACAGACCCATCACACGCACACATCAATCACCCCCCATACAAGATGTGGTGCACGCGTGTTCCAGATGTGGTGCACGCGTGTTACAGACCCATCATACGCACACATCAATCACCCCCCATACAAGATGTGGTGCCCGAGTGTTACAGACCCATCATACGCACACATCAATCACCCCCCATACAAGATGTGGTGCACGCGTATTACAGATGTGGTGCACGCGTGTTACAGACCCATCATACGCACACATCAATCACCCCCCATACAAGATGTGGTGCCCGAGTGTTACAGACCCATCATACGCACACATCAATCACCCCCCATACAAGATGTGGTGCCCGCGTGTTACAGACCCATCATACGCACACATCAATCACCCCCCATACAAGATGTGGTGCCCGCGTGTTACAGACCCATCATACGCACACATCAATCACCCCCCATACAAGATGTGGTGCCCGCGTGTTACAGACCCATCATACGCACACATCAATCACCCCCCATACAAGATGTTACAGACCCATCATACGCACACATCAATCACCCCCCATACAAGATGTGGTGCCCGCGTGTTACAGACCCATCATACGCACACATCAATCACCCCCCATACAGAATGTGGTGCACACATGTTTCAGATGTGGTGCACGCGTGTTACAGATGTGGTGCACACGTGTTACAGACCCATCATACGCGCATCGTATTTGAAGCACGATATTCAGATCTCCAAAATGTCAGAAAAGGTACAAAGAAAGGCCAGAAGGGTTTACATATTATGAATGTCCAAACTGAGGCTCTTCACCTTAAATGCAAGATGATTTGGGGTTGACTTGATATACGATAGGAATCTACCAATGGGCTCCTGGGTCCAACAAACCAGAGGCTGAATTCATCCAAGGATAAGGTAAGCAACATGCAACAGTCCCACACACACACCTCTTACCTTAGGAGATCAAACCTGACAGGTGAAATGAGGGACGGTGGCTACCTTACTATATATTCTTGCTTCTTTTGATGTAGTCAGACTCCAGGGACTAATTACCAAAGCTTGGGGATGGACAGGAATTTCCCAGTACGTAGCAGGATTAGTCCAGACTGCTGGGTTGTGCCTCCCCTCCAGCAGATGGAGTCAGAGAGAAAACTGAAAGCACCCCCTAGATACACTGGTGTGGCACCTGCCATCCCTCAGTATCTTCTCTGACTCCAGCAGATTGAGAGGCATAACCTGCCATCCCTCAGTATATTCTCTGACTCCAGCAGATTGAGAGGCATAACCTGCGGTCCTGGTCTGGTCAGTTTTCTCGGTACTGGGAAATATTAAAAAAAAAAAAAAAAGAAATAGAGGACAGGGGACAAGATCTCTGTCTGCCTGTCTGTCTGTGTCAGTTTGTCTTGCGCTGCGCGGTTGGAGCTCAGTGTGGGGCAGGCTCGGAGGGCAATACCCTCCTTTTATTCCCGGGATAGAGTGTCCGTGTGGCTGGGGGAGAGCTTACCGGTGGGCCGGTCACCCTCCCCCCAATTCCAGGGAGTTTAGCCCTGAAGGGGGTTTAAAAAAAAAAAAAAAAGTTGAAGTGTTTTCTTGCAGAGCCACTTAAGACCTGTTGGAGACAGGCAGTGAGCTCACTCTTTTTAACCCCGGCCTGCCAGTGCCTTTCGGACCCCGGAGGGGGTGGCTAGCTCACCCGGCGCGCGATAGCTGTGAGGCTCTCCTCACCGGGATTTTGGCGCCATTTCTTGATTGCAGCTCGGGCTCTCCTTGATGCCGCGATCTTCGGTCTGTCTGACCTGTGGGGAGGCGGGGGCGCAACTCTCCCGTGTTCCCGGGGGCGGGGGACCCTCGCGGGTCTCCTCTCCCCTCTGCGTCGCGGCATAGCAGCGCATCCAGCAGCCGGTCTCCGGCCCCTCCTCCATCGGGGAGGAGTGCGGCGGCCATCTTGGCCACGAGGCAGTCTGAATCTTCAGCGGAGGAGGAAATCTCCCCTCCTCCTTCTCCTGGCGCTCGAAGCCCACGCTCCCAGCCCGATTTGGGGTCTCCGAGGCCCCCCCTCAGCGGATTCCCCGAGGAAGAATTTAAAAAGGTCGGTGCCATTTTCTTCGGACTTTGTGCTCTTAATGCACAAAGCCTTTTTGCAGGCAGAATCCGGCTGGGAGGCGGAGGTTCCCACTCCCCCGAAGGTTCCCAAGATAACTTCCTTGCCCCGGGGGAGTCCACAGGGGGTGGGGTCCTCCGGGGTCAAGGTTCCCCGCCCGCGGCGGGGGGGAGCTGAGGGCATGAGAGACACAGGAGCCGCTCCGGAATCCCCGGGGGCTCCGGATTTGTTGACAGCGGATGAGCAGGGGTCCGTAGAGGGGGATGACCCCCAGGTGCTACGCTTGTTTGGAAACGATGAGTTAAGCTCCCTTATTCTTCACGTGCTGCAGGAGCTAGAGTTGACGACGACGCCTCAAGAGGCGGACACGTCCACGGGGGATATCGCTATGGCAGGGCTTCGGGCCCCCCCTCAGACTTTTCCTTTCCACCACAAGGTCTTGCAGATTGTCTCGAAGGAATGGGAACTGCAGAGGCTTCCCTGCGAGTTAATCGAGCCATGGAAAAGCTATATCCCTTACCTAAGGATTCATTGGAATTTTTGAAGACACCCGCGGTAGATTCGGCTGTCACGGCTGTGGTCAAGCATACGACTATCCCCGTGACAGGGGGCATAGCATTGAAGGACCTCCAGGATCGCAAGCTGGAGGTCTTACTGAAGCGCATTTTTGACGTGGCGGCACTGGGTGTCCGGGCGGCGGCATGCAGCAGCCTCGTGCAGAGGGCCAACCTGCGCTGGGTCCAGCAGCTGCTGACCACGCAGGAGCTTCCTCCGGGCGAAGCTGAGCAGGCCAATTGTGTTGAAGCGGCGGTCGCTTATACAGCGGATGCCTTATATGACTTGTTATGCACCTCGGCTCGCATTATGTCCTCGGCGGTCTCAGCCAGGAGGTTGCTGTGGCTCCGTCGTTGGTCGGCGGATGCCACCTCCAAGGCGAGGTTAGGTTCCTTCCCCTTTAAGGGCAAGTTGCTGTTTGGGGAGGAACTAGATCAGCTCATTAAGGACCTGGGAGACAACAAGGTTTACAAGTTGCCGGAGGATAGGCCTCGGCAACCTCGGTCGTTTGGTAATACCAGGGCTTGCTTTCGGGGGCAAAGGCGTTTCCGTGCGGGAAGAGGTGGTTCCTTTCCCCAGCGGCAGCAGGCAACAAGAACCCAGTCTTGGTCTCCTTCCTTTCGCGGCAGGAGGCCTCAACGCGGGGGCTCGTCCCAAAGTTTCGCTGCCATCAAGCCCGCGCAATGAAGGTGCGCAGGCCCACTCCTCCGTTCCCGTTATCGGAGGTCGCCTATCCCGGTTCTGGGAGGAGTGGGTCAAAATCACTTCGGATCAATGGGTCCTCGCTGTGGTTCGGTACGGCTACGAGTTGGATTTTGTACGTCCCCTCCGGGATCTCTTTATGATATCGCCGTGCGGCCCGGTGGAAAAACAAATGGCTATAGCCCAAACAGTCGATCATCTACAGGCTCTGGGGGCGGTGGTTCCGGTTCCACAGGACCAGCTCCGGTCGGGTCGGTATTCCATATTCTTCCTGGTTCCCAAAAAGGAGGGCACCTTCCGGCCCATTCTGGATCTCAAAGGAGTAAACAAGGCGTTGCGTGTGCCTCGCTTCCGCATGGAGACTCTCCGGTCTGTTATTGCGGCCGTCCACAAGGGAGAATTCTTGGCTTCTTTGGACCTGACAGAGGCGTATCTCCACATCGGAATCCGAGAACGACATCAAAGATACTTGAGGTTCATGGTGATGGGGTCCCATTACCAGTTTTGTGCCCTCCCCTTCGGTTTGGCCACCGCGCCGAGGGTGTTCACCAAAGTTCTCGTGGTGGTAGCGGCTTCCCTCCGGCGACAAGGAGTCCTTGTGCATCCCTATCTCGATGATTGGCTCATCCGAGCGAAGTCGCATGCGGCTTGCACCCAGGCGGTTTCCTTAGTGGTGCGCCAGCTCCAGGCGTTGGGTTGGGTAGTCAACTTCGCGAAGAGCAGACTCGAGCCGACCCAACAGCTGGAGTTCCTGGGAGCTCGGTTCGACACCGTGGTAGGCAAGGTTTTTCTTCCGCAGCAACGCATGCTCAATCTCATGACTCAGGTGCGGCGCCTGTTTGAGCTCGCGACTCCCACGGTCTGGGATTATTTACAAGTCATTGGTCATATGGTGTCTACTATGGAAATGGTACAATGGGCTTTTGCACATATGCGACCGTTACAAAGAGCACTTCTGTCTCTGTGGGATCCCCGTTCAGAGGATTACGGGATAAAATTACCTTTGCTGGAGCCGGCCCGCTCCAGTCTCTCCTGGTGGCTGACTCCAGACAATCTCCTACAGGGGGTGGACCTCGAACCCCCGTCTTGGTTGGTAGTGACAACGGATGCCAGCCTCTCGGGCTGGGGAGCGGTCTGCCAGTCCCGTGCAGTCCAGGGCACCTGGTCAGTGCTCCAAGCGACTTGGTCCATCAACCGATTGGAGACCAGAGCGGTTCGGCTGGCCTTGCGTCGCCTTCTTCCAATGGTGCGCGGGCGAGCAGTAAGAGTTCTGTCGGACAATGCGACCACAATGGCGTACATAAATCGGCAAGGAGGCACAAGAAGTCGCGCGGTAGCGACAGAGGCGGCGCTGTTAATGTCCTGGGCGGAACGGCACATAGCGCGCCTCGCGGCCACCCACATTGCCGGCATGGACAACGTTCAGGCAGATTACCTCAGCCGGCAACACCTAGATCCAGGAGAATGGGAGCTCTCGGAGGCGATGGTGCTCATCACTCTGCGTTGGGGGACTCCGCGATTGGATCTCATGGCGACCCGCCAAAATGCAAAGGCGGTACGTTTCTTCAGTCGAAGGAGAGCGCACGCGTCGGAAGGGGTGGACGCGCTGGTACTTCCGTGGCCTCGTCACATCCTCCTTTATGTGTTTCCTCCGTGGCCTCTACTGGGGAAGTGCTAAGACGCATAGAGTCCCATCACGGGCAGGTGATTCTCGTGGCTCCGGAATGGCCGCGTCGCCCGTGGTTCGCGGATCTTGTCAACCTGGCAATAGACGGGCCACTGCGTCTCGGTCATCTTCCCAATCTTCTTCGTCAGGGTCCAGTATTTTTCGATCTGGCGGATCATTTTTGTCTGGCGGCTTGGCTTATGAGAGGAAGCAGTTGAGGAAGAGAGGTTATTCGGATGTGGTGGTATCTACTCTCCTTCGGGCGCGTCGGTCTTCCACTACGCTTGCCTATGCGAGGGTATGGAAGGTTTTCCACGATTGGTGTGACACGGCGGGTACCTCGGCCAGACATCCGTCCGTGGCGGATATCCTCATGTTCTTACAGGATGGCCTGAAGAAGGGTTTGGCGTATAATTCGCTTCGAGTTCAGGTAGCGGCCTTGGGCTGCTTGAGGGGTAAGGTCGAAGGCTCTTCCCTCGCGAGTCATCCAGATGTGGCTCGTTTTTTGCGGGGGGTTAGAAACTTGCGTCCTCCCATCAGGCTTCCCTGTCCGTCTTGGAACTTGAACTTGGTACTCCGTGGCTTGTGTGCGGCTCAGTTTGAACCTATCACGGTGGCTTCCTTGAAGGATCTGACCCTCAAGACGGTTTTTCTTGTGGCCATTTCCTCGGCTCGTCGGGTGTCGGAGCTTCAGGCTCTCTTGCAGGGAACCGTTTTTGCGCATTTCGGCGTCAGGAGTTTCTCTACGAACTGTTCCTTCCTTCTTGCCTAAGGTGGTCTCCACGTTTCATGTCAACCAAACGGTGGAATTGCCTTCCTTCTCGGAAGAGGACCTCCAGTCTTCTCAAGGTAGGGATTTGAGGCGTCTCGACGGCCGTCGGATTCTTTTGCGCTATTTGGAGGTTACCAATGATTTTAGAAGGTCAGATCACCTCTTCGTGTTGTGGAATGGACCCAGGAAGGGTCTTCAGGCTTCCAAGGCTACGATTGCACGCTGGTTAAAGGGTGCTATTGTGTCCACGTATGTTGGCTGCGGTAAGCCTGTTCCCGCTGGACTTAAGGCTCATTCTCTGCATTCTCAGGCGACTTCGTGGGCAGAGAATCACTTGGTCTCTTGCCAAGAGATATGCAGGGCGGCCACGTGGAAATCCTGGCATACTTTTTCCAGGCATTATCAACTGGATGTCCGTGGTCCTCCTGCAGAGTCCTTTGGGAGCAGTGTGATTCGAGCGGGACTCTTAGGGTCCCACCCCAGTTAAGGCGGCTCGGGTACATCCCAGCTGTCTGGACTGATCCTGGTACATACTGGGAAAGGAAAATTAGGTTCTTACCTTTGCTAATTTTCGTTCCCGTAGTACCATGGATCAGTCCAGACGCCCGCCCACAGTGTTTTCTGGGAGTCCGCTCGTATTCTATATTTTTTTTCCATTGCAGTTTGTCTTGCGACAGATGCCACAGTTTTCATAGTTCCGTTGGTCATTTTATCGTATTTTTACTGTACACTCTTGGTGTCCTACTTGTTGTTTCTGGTTTTACCTGTTCTCAAGGATGTTTCTACTTGATCTGGTCACTACTTTAAAAAAAAAAAAAAAGTTGGGGGGGGCAGTGTGTATGGTGTTTAATTCATTTCTTCTGCTTTGATATCACATATACTGAAGGATCGCAGGTGGCACACCAGTATATCTAGGAGGTGCTTTCAGTTTTCTCTCTGACTCCATCTGCTGGAGGGGAGGCATAACCCAGCTGTCTGGACTGATCCATGGTACTACGGGAACGAAAATTAGCAAAGGTAAGAACCTAATTTTCCTCTCTCTCACTGCTGCAGTCTTGGCTCCAGATGCCAAGAGACATCCACCTTCCCAGGATTGCTCCGGAGAGAGAACCAAGGCTACACAGCAGGCTTAGGTGGAAAGGAGACCAAAGAGCCATCGATTGCAACCTTCTACAGATTACCTAAGAGCAGAGAAGGCTGCAATCAATGCACCTTTGGTCTCCTCTCCACCTAAACCTATTGTGTAACTCAGCAGCTGTGTAACTAGGCAGATGTAAAGACTGCAGATCAGACTTCCTGGGTTTATGGAGCAAAGTGCAGCTGGAGAAGTGTTTGTTCCTGTTGCTTTGGCTCTGTACCAGATAAGGAGCACAATACACATTACCCTCTTATCCCCCCCCCCCCTCAGAGACCTCACCAGGGAACAGAGAAAGGAGGGCAGGGGAGAGTTGCAGACTTGCAGCCTCCTCAGTCAAGAAAAGAGAAAGAGTGCATACCCGTAGAGCCATGGGGCTATGAGAGACATCCACAGGATCACACTGCCACGTATATCCCGTCAGCCAACCACTCATCAGGAACTGAAACAGAAATCCACCAAGAGTCACAAAATACTGCCTAAAATCAAAACCTGCTTCTTTTCTATTGCTAGTACTCTGCATCTGCTGATAAAATGATTGCTTCATTAGTTCAGAGAAGTCTATATGAATTACTGAAACCTACCTCAGAATAGTTTTGTTGTGGGAAATTTAATCAGCATTTATCATAAAATAAGCAGAAAAGAATGACTTGTGCAGTGATTTTTCTCCTGTTTTTATTCGTTACAATAAGCATGGATAAAGAGAAAATAAAATAAGTGAAAGCCAAGGTCCCTACTCATACACAATCAGCTGTAAGAGGTCCTGCCACCCAGGCCCTTACCATGTACACAGCGTTTCCCCAACCTTTTCACGTTCAGGGCACATCCACAGTAACAAAAACGTGTGGCACAACAGCCTGCACAGAGCAGCAGTGAGGACTACTCAAAGGCCAAAAGCAGAGCTCAGGAAGCACTGAAAGCCACCACTGTCTTCTACATTTTAAAAGGAGAGAGAGTGGCAGAGATGCATGGCCTTCAGGACGGACCAGCTCTCTCTGTACACAAGTGCTGTGTGTGGTGTGGGCAGCTGGCTCACTTGTCATGAGAGCTCCTTCACTGCTGCTAGTCATAACCACAAGAGCGAGTGCCATGCAAGCTCCGTCTCACTCAACCTGAGGGTAGGAGTCAGTGGAATGACTCTCAGGAGGCAGCGGCAAAGGACTCTGGGGCTCATGCTGTGCTTAGGAAGCAGAGGCTGCATGATCACCAGTGTCCTGAGAAAGGAGCTCCTGCACGTCTCACAGCCATCACTGGTGTATCTGGTTGCTGTCTGACGCGGAGAGCAGACCCAGCATCAGTTAGTGATGACGTTCAGGGCACATCGGATCAGGCTGAAGGCGCGCTGGCTGGCAGTGGTGTAACATTCATCACTCCCTCCCACCCCTGCCCCTAGGCCCTTACCTCATACACTATGTAAGACGACAGTGCCACCATGCTAAAGTTGTAAAGCACCATAAGTGGCTTCAAGTCAAAGGGTTTTCTGCTGGACATGAGCCAGGGTCCGAGGTAGAGCACGAAGGAGACATAAGCCAGCAGGATACTCGTTGGAAGGAGAGGAGACTGCATCAAGGGGTAATTGTACACCCGAGGGTCTGTAGGGAGAAAGTTAGACAAGATGTACATAGAGTGCTACGTGCGGGATTATAACACATGGGACAGTCAAATGCTGGGACTGCACAGCAGGTGGACACGTCACATTTTCTGAAATACATGAACTAACTCTTAAACGCCTACCAAATAAGAAATGTTGTGCTTTAAGAAGTTATTCTCTACTGATCCCTCGCCTCAATCAGTCGCTGAGCACCACTAGTCCAATCTGAACTCTAACACAGCAATTCCCCTCCCCACCCCTGGATCTTATCATCCAATGACCACCTCACAGAGCATTTATTCAATGTCCTACAGCGTGCCAGAGCTGGGAATCAGAGCTGAGACACAAGGAGACCAGTCGCAGGCCGTCTCCCTGGCTCTAGAAGCACTGAGCATTTATTCAATGTCCTACAGCGTGCCAGAGCTGGGAATCAGAGCTGAGACACAAGGAGACCAGTCGCAGGCCGTCTCCCTGGCTCTAGAAGCACTGAGCATTTATTCAATGTCCTACAGCGTGCCAGAGCTGGGAATCAGAGCTGAGACACAAGCAGACCAGTCGCAGGCCGTCTCCCTGGCTCTAGAAGCACAGAGCATTTATTCAATGTCCTACAGCGTGCCAGAGCTGGGAATCAGAGCTGAGACACAAGGAGACCAGTCGCAGGCCGTCTCCCTGGCTCTAGAAGCACTGAGCATTTATTCAATGTCCTACAGCGTGCCAGAGCTGGGAATCAGAGCTGAGACACAAGGAGACCAGTCGCAGGCCGTCTCCCTGGCTCTAGAAGCACTGAGCATTTATTCAATGTCCTACAGCGTGCCAGAGCTGGGAATCAGAGCTGAGACACAAGCAGACCAGTCGCAGGCCGTCTCCCTGGCTCTAGAAGCACAGAGCATTTATTCAATGTCCTACAGCGTGCCAGAGCTGGGAATCAGAGCTGAGACACAAGGAGACCAGTCGCAGGCCGTCTCCCTGGCTCTAGAAGCACTGAGCAGGACTGAACAGGACCAAGGAGAAGAGAGTGACCCGGGGTGAATCCATGGCATAGGGGAGCAGTGATCAGCTTAAGGACTGTGAATTAACTGGGTACTTTATGGCCAACTCCCCACCAGACCCCAGAGGTGCAAACAGGCTCTTCCAGCCCCAGTACAGGGGATGGAGATGGAAGCCACTATAAAGGGTGGAATCTACTTGTAAATGACTTTTGGTTATCCTGCACCAGCTTTCTAAAACTCTTGATTATCAGATCAAGAACAAAGCTAAGTAAAGGTTCTGAAAGGATTAAACACTTAACTTTTCTTTCAGGTTTATGGAGATCAATCTCTCTCCAATGTTAACTGTCTTAGCATATTTTAATGACTATTTACTATATGTTTAGCCGAGAGGCAGAATGTAGACAAAATTATATGCATGCTGATCTTGGTTCAAGTTAATATAAAAACTAAACAGAACCAGTTCCAGATGTCACTAACTTTTGTATTTGATGGAAACATTTGTGATATACTCTTTGGGTTAATTCTATTTGTATTCTGTTGTCATATACACACTTCACTCCCCCCACAGAACCTATAATGGTTAGCCCAATGCGAACCAAGCCATCTGCGGCATCTACACCTAAGTTATGGTGATGTCCTGGTCACAAAGTTACCCGGGTTACATATTCACTCATGTTTCAAAGTTTCCATGTTACAATGTTTCAATCTAAAATATGAAATCTATACTTATAGATTCCATTGTTAAGCTGTAAACTGGTGCGATAAAACCAGTTGAACATCGGTATAGAAAAAAACAAATATATGCTATGCATTGTAAATTGCAAAGCATTTTATTGTTTACATTAGACTTGCAAATCAAAAGAAAAGTTACATTCTTACTCCCGTGTTGGCCAAGCCTCATGAGTTTCCAATGCAAGTGACATGGATCCTCATTCTCTGAGGTCCAGCTGCTCAGTAAGTTACAGATAACAAATACAGAAACAAAATGCAATAAATACATCTCATCTGTTATATAAAGAGGCTCACAGGAGAGCCCGGCGAGCCGCCTCACCCCAGATGTGGCTGAACCCATCCCACTGTCAGCACACACCGGCCCAAGAGTCTGCCAGCCACTGCTGTCCTTAGGCACGTGTACATATACGCACGTTATATAGGCCCCACAGCAGGAAATGCTGAGTGGCCACCTCCTACCAGTCTCCTTAACAAGGACCTCGCAGTACTACCTCCCTCAGCAACCAGTCCGTGTTGCTTGAGTTCCTGGTTCTTCATCCAGCTTGCCTTGTCCAACCTTGACTTGATTTGCCCATCTCATCCAGTGTCCTCGTCCACTCTTAGCCTAACTTGCAGATCACAGACCACAATTGCCTGCCGCGAGCTTGGCCAGTCTCAAACCCGTTAGTCTGCTGTCTTCCCTGCCCCCGGTGTGTCATTTGACTCTTGCTCTAGCCACTGCCCTAGGGACCCAAAGACCTGCCAACTGCCAGAACCTAAGGATTCAACCTGCGGGGGAGGCGGCTGGTATAGGTGATGCGCCAATGTCTTGCAACAGGGTGCATTTGCCTGCTGCCAGAATAAGCCCCATAGGTTCGCCTACTAACGTTGCGTCAACTACACTGCAACACAAAGGGCTCACACCCACACCACCTTTCACATCAACCACGCACTACATTTCTTGGTCATCCTGGGATTACCAGGCTGAAGTGTCAAGCCCAATGAATTGTGGAAGGCTCAGTTACCTTGGCCTCCACTTTGTCACCAGAATTGACTTCCTACTCTGGAATGGAAAGATAACTTGAGATACCAACCAAGCAATACGGTGTTAAACAGCAGCTAACACACAGGCCAATACAGTAAGGACGTGGAAGAAAGAGTGCAGTAGTGCCGGGCGCACCCTCGTTTGCCGCATGCACAGTCCGGATCACATACCGCTTGATACAGTATTTAAATGGCATGCAAATGCAAGCCGCGTCCAAAGCACGTCCATGAAGCGCAATCCATTTTACTATATAAGAGCGCTTTACAGCACCTATACAGTATCCTGGGTGCGCTGGTACCTGTCATTTGAAATGACAGGTACCAGGAAGTGGATACAGGAGAAGGGCTGGTGCAGTTTGTTTCGTTGTCCTGTGCAAATGATTGCTTCACTGCCTGACCCCCTCACCCCCTGGGACAAGACCTTTAGAGGAGCCAGGATCGGGCAAACTTTCCCCCAGCCCCCGCTCACCTGCCCTGGCCGCGTCCATGGGTGCCGGTCTCCCGTGCTGACAGCTCCGGAGCAGCCCCAGTCCTCTCTCCCCTCCTCCTGGGGGCAGCCGGTGGCGAGAGTGGCTTCAGCAGCCCGGGGCAGACCGGGCGCTCCCCATGCGAGGCGGCTTTCAGCAGCCGTCGCCGGCGAAGGTGCATGAGCGCGCGCCGTGACCTCTGACATCCAGCCGGGCGCTCAGGTCACGGCGTGCGCTCATGCACCTTCGCCGGTGTCCAGCCGGGCGCTCATGCACCTTCGCCAGCGAGGGCTGCTGGAAGCCGCTTCGCATGGGGAGTGCCCGATCCGCCCCGGGCTGCTGAAGCCTCACAAGAAAGTTTGCCCATGAAATTTCATCTCTCTCTGCTGGGGCTTGCCTGACGCTCCACACTAAAGCAGGAGTAAGGGGTAGGTGGTAAATTAGCAGGTTAAACACGCGGCAAAACTGCAGGTTAAAAAGGCGATAATCGGGGCGCAAGTTACTGGATCAGAGGGAATAGCTAATCCGATCGTTTACATATATACATGCCACGGGCGGAAAGGGTTACCCGTTGATTTCAAGAAGCAGTAAGATTGGGTTAAAAGGGATAGTGAATCGTGGGTTGGACTTACGTATGCTTGCTTATTGTAAACTGTGTTCTCCATAGATAGTAGGATGAATTAGCTATTACATGTGGGTAACGTCATCCGCCAGTATCGAATGGACTTCTCTCCAAGCCTGTAGTGCTTTGAGCACTATCAAGTATATGCACGAGTGTTTCGTAAGCCTTCTCAATCAGTAACAAAGCTAAGCTGAGTAGTCCATGCGCCAGAGAGGAGAGTGGGTATTCCATGGCTTCATCATCCTGTTATCTACGAGAAACACCATTTACAGTAGGCAAAAGGAAAATTAGTTCTTACCTGTTAATTTTCGTTCCTGTACCACCAAGGATCAATCCAGACTGCTGGGTTATGCCTCCCTTCCAGCAGATGGAGTCAGAGAAAAGCTGAAAGGCACCTCCCATATAATATGGTGTGCCACCTGCGATCCCTCAGTATGATCAATATCAAAGCAGAATGAACTTCAAACAATTGCTAACAACCAATGACTAGATCAAGTCAAATATAAACCTTTTAAAATCTATAAGTCAGGGAGGCAAGATGGCAGCATAGCATGTGGCAGGGAACGCTCAAGCTGAAACTTTTGTAATTGTTACTTGGAAAAACGGCGATATGCCTGCGAAGAGAAAGGGTAAAGTGAGGATTTACCCCTCCGAATCCTTACCACCATTCATTCAGCTTGATATCGAATGCTTCCTGTCCGCTCCAGAAGTGCAGGGAGCCGATGAGCCCGGTGGGAATCCCGATGAAAGAGCCGGGAGCTCCCTTGGAGGTGTCACTGAGCCCTGATCAGCGGCAACCTCCAGCACAGCGCGACCCCGGAGGTGAACCTACTCAGTCGCTCTCCATCCCTCCCTTTAGTTATTTATTCTGTTACTGCGTTTATGTTATACACCGTTCTCTGTAAAGGCTACGCCTATATATCTTTTGTTGTAAGTTACTTGTAAACCGGCACGATGTGCAAACGGTTGCCGGTATATAAAAATAAATAAATAAATAAATAAATAAATAGAGTCGACAGAGCACGAGGGGGGATTCGCCCCGGAGGAGGTGAGCGCAGAGGACTCTCGAAACACCGTGGAGGGATTGGACCCTGGACTGCAGAGCATCGGAGGAGATGGGAGAGAGGAGGCGTCTGCAGATGAAAATCGTGCCCAGAGGACATCTAATGCTGGGGGTGAGTCAACGGTCATTCCAACTAGACTGGAGACTATAACCTTGCAGACTATATGGGAGGTAATGGTGGGACTTGGGGCTTCCTTGAATAGATTAGAAAAGAAAATGGACTCAGTAGCACATAATTCATAAGAACATAAGAAATTGCCATGCTGGGTCAGACCAAGGGTCCATCAAGCCCAGCATCCTGTTTCCAACAGAGGCCAAACCAGGCCATAAGAACCTGGCAATTACCCAAACACTAAGAAGATCCCATGCTACTGATGCAATTAATAGCAGTGGCTATTCCCTAAGTAAAATTGATTAATAGCCGTTAATGGACTTCTCCTCCAAGAACTTATCCAAACCTTTTTTGAACCCATTCACAGCAGAGAACAGATGAAATTCAGGAAAGACTAACACAAGTTTCGAATAAGGTTGACGTGGCAGAAAATAAGATTAAAGCTATACAGGACTTAAATGGGACAGTTCTCAGATCAAATATCCTGTTTAAGACGACTGGAAGCCATTGAAAATAGTTCAAAATACCTTAAGGATTTTAAATTTCCCTAAAATAGTGGGAGAAATCCCCTTTACTACATTAGGATAAACACTGTGGATCCATCAAGTCTAGAGGGCGTGAATAAAGTGGAGGCATTCAAAACACTGCACGGAGCGGCAGTAGCCACAGAGGCATTCACGGAGCGGGATGCCAGTGGCCAGTAGTTGGTGTTCCACCTTCACTGAGCGGAAGGATGGAGGGCTGCTATCTCCAAAGAAAAAATAAAAATAAAACAAAACAAAATAAATAAAAACAGGGGTGGGTAAGAGTATGGGGCAAGGGTGTGGCCAGCTTGTTACAGCGGTTGCTACCCCTAATTGATTAGGGCTGGAGGGTACTGGAAGCCAATAGTAACAGGTGGGAGAGAGAAAAAGGGAAAAAAATGGATAAAGTGTGTAGCTTGCTGGGCAGACTTGATGGGCCGTTTGGTCTTCTTCTGCCGTCATTTCTATGTTTCTATATTTCTCACCAAAGCTCTCTTTTTTGCCTGAGAATATGCCATCTATAAACAGTTGTTACTTCGTGAATAAGAGCTTCATCAAGAGAAACAAATCAAATAAATGTTCCAGCAAATTTGACAAGCTTTTTGGAAAATACTAACATGGACGTTATGGAGAGGGGCACGCTTTTGGCATCCTTCATCTATAAACAGGATGTGAATTCCATTATGAAATCCTACTTTAAGATGTTTCCTTTGAATTTCTATGACCAGCCGGTGAAGTTATTTCCTGATGTGGCTCAGGCCACCCAAAATCAGGAGAAAAGAATTTCTCATGTTTCGACAAAGTTATAGAATTAGGTTATTCATTTGTCTTACATTACCCATGCAAATGTATCCTAAAAAGAGGCACTGAAGTATTTTTTTTTTTTCAGCTTGATCAGTTAAAAAAAATTCATGGAAGCCAGACAACCTACCACTTCATCTCCAATAACTCCAAATGAGTAGAGGGTTGAATACTAAAATGCTGGAGGATAACTATGTAAAATGCCCTATTTTTGAATATAAAGATATTTTTCGGAATTCTCTAAGTTTTCACTTGCCTCCTACTTTAAGTTTCTATTTAAATGCTTGTGTTAAAGTTTAATTAATAACATAACATAATATGATGGTGATGTTTAAGATTGGATTTATGTAGTCTTACATGATGATATACTTATGTAATTACATCATATGTCATTAATATGAGTTTTTTCTGGATTTGTAAAATGAAAACCTAATAAATAAGTAAAAAAAAAAAAAAGTTTATAAGTCACCAGAGGCAGGGAAACCTTGCCCACACCGGTGTTGAAACGTGCTCCCAGAAATTCCAACACCTGGGACAGAACCAGATAACTCTTGGCATAATTGTCGACCCAGCCTAGGGAATGCAGCCGACTCAAAACTGATTGTACTGTGTTCTCGCAAAGTTCTTCCGATTTCGCTCGGGATGAGCCAGTTGTCCAAGTAGGGATGCACCAATATCCCTTCCGCCGAAGGCTCGCTGCTACCACCATCATCACCTTTGTGAAAACCCGCGGAGCCTTCGCCAGCCCTAAGGGTAGGGCACGAAACTGGTAATGCTGTCCCATGATCACGAACCATAGGAATCTGATGGTATTCGTGAATTCCTATGTGGAGGTAAGCTTCTGTCCGATCCAAAGAAGCCAACAATTTGCTTTTGTGGACTGCTGCAATGACGGATCTCAATGTCTCCATACGAAACAGAGGGACACGCAATGCCCTGTTGACCTGCTTCAAATCCAAGATTGGTCAGAACGAGCCCTCCTTCTTGGGAACTACGAAGAAAATGGAGTAGCAACCGGTCTGACGTTCGGCTGTGGGAACCGGGACAATGGCTCCCAGAGCCTTCAATCGAGACGTTTTAAGAACCACTTGTTGCTTCGTCTGAGACCCACCGGGAAATACTAGGAACAGATCACGAAGGGGTCGTGCAAAATCCAAAAGCGTAACCGTGATTTATAATATCTAGACCCACTGGTCTGAGGTAATCTTGACCCATTCCTCGCGAAATCAGGAGAGCCGCCCCCTTGATCTCCGGAACTGAGGAATGGGCCGGTGCCCCTTCATTGGGGAGCTTTGTTGGTGGCGAAGGCATGAGAGGCTCCAGTGCGCTGAGGCTGCCTGTCACGAAAGGAATGCGCCCATGCTTGAGACCTTGTTGACGTCTGGCGGGGATATAGGAAGAACCCTGCCGGAGCGGAAATGGCACTGCCCTCGAAAAACGGTAGTGAAAAGTGCCGGGTGAGCGAATTGATCTGGGCTTGTCTTCTGGAAGCTTGTAAACCTTGTCATCTTCCAAGGCCCTAATAAGCTGCTCGAGCTAGTCTCCAAATAAAAGCTTGCCCCAGAAAGGAAAGGAACCCAGCTAAGACTTAGAGGAGGCACCTGCTGACCAGTTACGGAGCCATAGCAGCCACCCTAGGGAAACCGCTGAGGACATAGTGCGGGCAGAGGTGATCATATAAAGTATCTGCCGTATAGGCCACTGCAGATTCCATGCGGTTCGCTTGCTCAGCTTCCCCCGGAAGGTGGTCCTGGGCCGTAAGCATCTGTTGAACCCAACGGAGAGTAGCCCTCTGTATAGGGCTGCTACAGACAGCGGCCCACACTCCCAAAGCGGACACTTCAAAAATCCGCTTAAGCAAAACTTCCAGCTTCCTATCCTGTAGGTCCTTGAGCGCTGTGCCTCCTGTTACAGGAATGGTAGTATGTTTGGCAATAGCCGTGACTGCCGAGTCCACCTTAGGAATTTTAAGACGATGCAGAGACTCAATAGGGAGCGGATAAAGCTTTTCCATGGCTCTGCTAACCCACAAGATGGCTTCAGGGGTATCCCATTCCCGGGACACAAGCTGGAAAAGCTTCGGATGGAAAGGAAAGGTTTGAGGCGGAGCTTGAAGTCCCGATAAGACCGAATCTCCCGGTGAAGAATCCGGTACCACGTGTGGTACTGGGATCTCCAGCTCCTGAAGCACATGGGAAATCAATGGGTCCAGTTCCTCCTTGCGGAACAGAGCACCTGCGGATCATCCCCTCCACCGGAGCGGTACGTCTAGATCCTCGCTCAGATCTGGGGTGGAGGGGTCCTGAGTCACCGGATCCGCAGGTGGAAGAGGAATGGATAAGCCCATCCCCCGGGACAGCGCGGGGTGTCTGAGGTCCAGGCCTCCCCTGGTCTGCAGAAGCCTTAAAAAGCTTAGCCTGGACAGGAGACTGGGTTTCCCAGTCAGCTTCAGTTTCTACATAAGCCTTATGCCTTATGTAGAAGCAAAACAAACTGTGAGGAAGACGGGTGTTGCCTCTTTAAGGGCCCCCCCCTTGGGCAAATTCGGGGGAAGGAGCCAAGTCTGGTTGTGAATCGCACAGTCTTTGTGGGCTTAATGCCAGCGGGGAAAGAGGAGGGGATCCTCTCCCCCCCCCCCCACTGAATCAGCATTGGCGACTGATGGAGGCAAGATGGCTGCCGCTCTCGCACCGATCGGGAGCGTGCCAGGCCTCTGCCTCCGAGCTGACTGCTCGCCTCGATATCCCCTCGGTCACGGCAAGGCTGACCCCCGGTCTGAAATCGGCTGCTGTGAAGGCCCCTCGCCCCCAGGGATACACCGGGAGCAGAGGCCTTTGCGGGAGAGCCAGATCCCCGGCTCTCCACAAGCACCACAAAAGGGACCCACGCAGCATGAAGAAAACGTGTGAAGCAGCTGGGTGACACGCCACCCCCTCCAGAGGCCCAGGAGATCGAGGCAGACTAGGGCTGAGCAATAGGTGCGCTTTTAAAATTTAAAAAAAAAAAAAAGTGTGTGTATTACCTATGCTTTTTAAATTGATCTAGTCAAAGGAGTCTCCCATAATCAAACCTATCAGAAGAAACTTTCCAAATTTAGATAAGATCAGGACCGCAGGTTATGCTCTCTCGGTCTGTTGGGGGTCGGGGGAATACTGAGGGATCGCAGGTGGCACACCAGGTTATATGGGGGGTGCCTTTCAGCTTCTCTCTCCATCTGCTGGAAGGGAGGCATAACCCAGCAGTCTGGACTGATCCTGCTACGTACAGGGAACATGCTTTTTCAGTCAATAAGCCATTACATGTGGGGAGTCCCCACTGCAAAAGGGATGCAGCCAGAAAGAGAACCTTTGAGTTCTTGTGAGCAAAGCAAAATATTAGGAATGATCCAAAAAAGAATGGAGAATAAAACAGAAGACATATTGCCTCTGTATCAAGCCATGGCGAGACTGCACCTCAAGTATTGTGTGCAGTTCTAGCTACCCCATTAAAAAAAAACCAACACACAAACACAAACACACAGCCACGTCTCCTGGGCACCTGATGCATGAGTGCTAGGGCGCACAATTTTCCCTAGTGCATCCTTTTTAACAAGGCAGCTCACTTACATATAGTATCAGGCACCCAGGAGAGGTGGACGTGCACTCGTTAGGAAAGCAGGCACTCAATATGAGCGTTTGTTTTACCGTGCATATCCCATTGGCCCCAAATATGTGATACAGTCTGCTAGCCAATTGGACAAAGTACGTTTGGCAACTACTATGCCCAGCTGAACAGGATTGTAAGAGATGAATAGTTGTGAGGCCCAGCATTGTGGTTGAGTTCTTCTGGTAGTAAGTCAGTGCTTTTATAGTGCAAGTCATGAAGGTTTCCAACTAAAGGTGTCTAACTAAAAAGTTACTTGATGGAGAAGTAGATGGGGCGGAAGGGGCTCTAGTTTCATGCCCGACAAGATATTCACCAGCGTGGTCCCATTGTGAAGATTGGTTAGAGCAAGCACACGAAGTGCTGCCATGTGGCAAAGAGTAACGAGCACTTCCATGATCATCGGGCAACCACCTATGGACCCAAGGACTGGATGAAACATCCTTTGCCCCAAGCTTTTATTTATTAAAATGCATTACACTGCCAGATGAAAGTCAAACTCAAGTAATTAATACAAAAAGAACGTACATCTGACCTACAACAAAAAATAGCCTTATATAATAATTCAGATCTATATGCAGTCCTTGAATCAAATCAGAAACGAGCTTGAGGAATTAACAATCTAACATCTTGCTATGAATCTGTATCCACCCAGCTAAAGCACAGTTTGTAAAAAAAGGTTCCATCTCCTTAAGCTCCATGAGACCTGTTTTACCAGTTCCACCTCTCTCTTACTAGTCTAATTATTGTGCTTTTCCTTTTACTTACAATTGTTCTATTTTATGTTTACTAAAATTGTACTTAATGTATCAAAGTATTCTCAAATTTAAAATAATAAATTCATGGCAAGTCTGCGCAGAAAGATGGGTAGATTTCATTTGTCTTAATAAGCTTTTCTTTCATAATCTTCTCAGGAAGTGTGACCTGGACGGGCAGCTGTTAGACAGGATGCAGGACCTGATGGAGTGACCCAGCATGGCCGGCTCGCATTTATTTCTAGTCCCTTTGGCACCTCTCAGTGGATTACATTTCCCTGTCCCCAGAGGGCTTACATTCTACATTTGTACCCCAGGCAATGGATGGTAAAGTGACTTGCTCAAGGTCACAAGCCATGGCAGTGGGATTTGAACCCTGGTTTCCTGCTGCCCTAATCACTAGGCCCCGGTGACCCCTGGTTTTCAACAGAACAGTGCTCTAACTTCTGAGATACGGAGGTGACGATTATGAGTAGGGCAGTCTCTGGTCAGGAATTCATGGGACAGGGCCACAAGTGACAGTCTGGGACATCTCTAGCAGCAGAGAGTTCCAGAGGGTGGGGATTATCCAAAAATATTCCTGCACATCTGGCATAATGCAGAGTGTAGTGGCCGGGGGGATGTCTGTAAGGGTAGCACCAGGCCCTGCTTCTCAAAATGGCACAGTAGTGCATTGGAAGCCAGTGTAGTGCTCAGAGTGTGGGGATTTGCTCAAACTTTCTGGCATTTAGTAACATTTTGTATGAGCTGCAGTTTGTGGTGCAACCGGAGTAGGCAGATTCTGTTAATGAGAGTATCTGGAGTACAGGATAAAATGCAGACTATGGGAACCCTCAAGTGGATGTGGCTGGAGTCTATTCCAAGTCATCCCAGTACCTCTGTTTTTAAGAGGGTTCTGCTTCAGTTTGTTGTAGAATAGCCAGTCCAAGATCTTTAAGGCAGTAGTTTATACTCCTGGGGGAATTCTGCGCACAAACGTAAAATTCTGCAAACTTTATATTGGTCAAAATAACAATTTACATGACAGACTAAGTAATTTTTCTGTAATAATTTGAAATGTAAAGTTATTACTTACAGATGCACAATTTTAAGTATTTTGAGCAGAATTTCCATAGAAATTCACTGTAAGTGTCCCTTCTTTCGCTCTCCCTATTCCCCTGGGCACTTTGCCCTCTCAGGCCCCAACTCCTCCACCTGCCAGTATTTCTCCCCTTCCACTCTATCACCAGTCCCAGAGTTTGACCCCGTTCTCAGTACTGCCCCTCACACAGGCTTCCTCTGTCCCTCCCTCTCTCACACACATGCTCCCTCTCTCTAGTGCAGCGGTTCTCAACCGGTGCTTGGTGACACACTAGTGTGTCAGCTCCTATGTCAGCTGGGCTCGGACCCCGACCACGTGAAGATCACGTGGTCGGGGTCCGAGCCCAGCTGACATAGGAGCTTTCCTCTGTGTGGGAAGTAATGCAGCCCCAGTGAGCTGTCATGCAGAACCTGGCATCATAACCAGACTCAAATTACTCACCAAATGCCCTAAATAGCAACTCCTTCAAGGTATAAGGAAAGTAAAAAGCTTCTAGTGCATGCACTATCTAATAAATGTCTTAGGAGCAGCAGTCATCTAAGAAGTCCTCTCCTACAAAGGGAAAATAGAAAGATAAGAGCACATTCATTGCTTCAGCAGCAATGGTTTGCCTGGGTATAGGCTCTGGAGATAGTCATGGGTCCAGAAGAGATTCACACTGTATTTTGAGGGAACGGGGGTCTCACCTGCTCCCTTTATGAGGTCCTGGTACATCTGTACCCCTCGGGTCACCCACTCTTCCATGCTGACACCACCTTTTCTGGGGATTCTCTATCCACACTGAAAAAAATGTTGAAAAAGCAGTAAAGTGTTACTACAGCACCATAAATGAACTTGCTTCCACCCATTACTCTGTCTCAACAAGACGTCTACAAACAGGAAGTTTTAAGTCTGATTTAGAGTCAGTATTATTCTGGCCAATAACCAACTTTTCTCAAAAGCAGTACTCAGATCTCACTGGTATAGAGAGTGTGGCATAGCCTGCTGGTTAGAGCACTGAGCCCAGAGTTCAAATCCCGTTCCTCCCACTCATGCTTTGTGACTGTGGGCAAGTTATTTCATCCTCCGTTATCTCAGGTGCAAACAAGATAAGTCTTAGACAGGGAAAGATCTACAGCACATGAATTGTAACTTGCCTGGAGCTCAGATGTGGAAAAGGTAATTAAAGTCTAAAATCCAAACATAGGGCTAATGAAAATGAAGGGACCCCATAGCTGTCAGAAACCCATCCCAGACCACAGCACTGCCAAGGTTAAGAATTATGTACGTCTTCTGAATACACAGCCATAGGCTCACAAATTTAAACCTCTTCTGACCACACAGTTCTATGTAATAATGCAGAAAGCAAAACCATTTGTGCATCTATAAGCAATGCTGCAACACTAAACCATTCCTTCCAGACTCAAAATATGGCGGATTGGCTGAGGTCTATGTACCTCTTTCTAAAGTCTAGTTACATCAGACCCTTATTTCTTTGATTCATGCAAGGTGACTATAAAATGTCCTTTGTAAATTTATAATTACAGCACTTTGAATAAAGAAACCCTTCCCATGGAAGCAGGTAAATCTATTACTTCTTACCCTTAGAGGATGCACTGTTTATTGCTAAAAGTGAAAAATAACCAGAGAGATCCCTTTAGGGTCAGAGAGAGACAGATTTGTACATAAATTATAATTAAGTATTTTAAAGAAATAACCCCAGTTTGTACAATCCTGCAGCACACAGTCCTGTGTCGCCTCTATCAATGTAAGCGCTATCTGAATTTTTAGTTAGTTTACACTTTGATAAAACTGCCTGCCTTTCTTCCATTTAAGAACCAAAGTGATGTACATTAAAACTTAAACATTTAAAATTCAGTTGTGGGACTTATTCCAAGAATCCTAAAATTTGGGAGGCTTTCTTGCAGAAAGCGGGCCCTGTACATGACGCAGTGACCTGATCTATCCATCTAACCTCACTGACTGACAATGGAGGTCTTGCAGAAAGCGGGCCCTGTACGTGACGCAGTGACCTGATCTATCCATCTAACCTCACAGACTGACAATGGAGGTCTTGCAGAAAGCGGGCCCTCTGCGTGACGCAGCGACCTGATCTATCCATCTAACCTCACAGACTGACAATGGAGGTCTTGCAGAAAGCGGGCCCTGTACGTGACGCAGTGACCTGATCTATCCATCTAACCTCACAGACTGACAATGGATGTCTTGCAGAAAGCGGGCCCTGTACGTGACGCAGTGACCTGATCTATCCATCTAACCTCACAGACTGACAATGGATGTCTTGCAGAAAGCGGGCCCTGTACGTGACGCAGTGACCTGATCTATCCATCTAACCTCACAGACTGACAATGGAGGTCTTGCAGAAAGCGGGCCCTGTACGTGACGCAGTGACCTGATCTATCCATCTAACCTCACAGACTGACAATGGAGGTCTTGCAGAAAGCGGGCCCTGTACGTGACGCAGTGACCTGATCTATCCATCTAACCTCACAGACTGACAATGGAGGTCTTGCAGAAAGCGGGCCCTGTACGTGACGCAGTGACCTGATCTATCCATCTAACCTCACAGACTGACAATGGAGGTCTTGCAGAAAGCGGGCCCTGTACGTGACGCAGTGACCTGATCTATCCATCTAACCTCACAGACTGACAATGGAGGTCTTGCAGAAAGCGGGCCCTGTACATGACGCAGTGACATGATCTATCCATCTAACCTCACAGACTGACAATGGAGGTCTAGCCTAGATTGGCATTTGGTGCACAACATGTATTTCCATGCGATAACATTTTATTTGCTAATCTATTCTCTGACGAGTACTTCATAAATTTAAGATTAATCCATAAACTGGTGCATCCGGAAGAAAATGGTTTATCCAGTGTTACTTTTACTGGCAATTATATGCTCCTATATTACATTGAATACTTCTGTGCTGATAATCAGTCTTGATTGTAAACCGAAAAATTTCAATTAAAATTCCTAGCACACATACTAAACAAAAAACAAATAAAGTCCAAAAATGGAGAAATTACTTACCTGATAATTTTGTTTTCCTTAGTGTAGACAGATGGACTCAGGACCAATGGGTATAGTGTGCTCCCGATAGCAGTTGGAGATGGATCAGATTTCAATCACACCAACAATCACACAAGTGAGAGACCTAGGAGTCCTAATTGACAATCGCCTGAATTTCAAAGCCACCATTAACAAAACAACCAAAGACTGTTTCTACCAACTACAGGTGCTGAAAAGAATTAGACCTCTTTTCCATGCCCAAGATTTCAGAACCATCCTGCAAGCAATCATTTTTTCAAAATTAGACTATTGTAACACCATCCTACTTGGTCTTCCCGCTTCTTATACTAAACCGCTTCAGATGGTACAAAATACAGCTGCACGAATACTGACAAACTCCAGGAGAAGGGATCACATAACCCCCATCCTAAAGAGCCTCCATTGGTTACCTATACACTTTAGAATTATTTACAAGGCCATCCTTACCACATACAAAAATATCCACCTACTGGCTCCCATCGACATACAGATCCCTCTCCAACTACATAATTCAACAAGACCAACAAGAGATGCATACAAAGGATCGCTACAGGTACCACCGTCCAAATCTACCAGACACATCACACTAAGAGATCGGGCATTCTCTACAGCCATTCCACCGTTATGGAACTCCATCCCTTCAAACCTCAGACTTGAAACATGCATCTCAACCTTCAAAAAAAGACTAAAGACATGGATATTCACACAAGCATTCCCGGACTCAAACTGATCTACCTCTTCCACGCCAATCCTTACCTTCACATACACCATGACTAACCTTCTTGTTTGAATTTTATATTATTTTACACTATCGTTACATGTTTGAATTAATAACCTGTCCTTTCTCTTCTCTCTCTGCCAAGTTCTGATCTCCCTGTTATTTGTAACTGCCTTTTTCCGCACCATTGTTTTAGTTTTGTTTACGATGCACACTTGTTTTAATGTGAACCAGCATGATGGGACTGCGTTCTCGAATGCCGGTATATAAAAACCCTAAATAAATAAATAAATGTCAGCCCTAGTACATATACCCCTGCAGGAAGTGCAGCTCTTCAGTATTCTCCTCGAAAAGCATTGTGGATATATGTATGACTGAATAACTTGAACTACTTTATAACTTGAATAACTTGATTAACTTTATAACTTCGTTAACGATTAATTTGAACTGGTTGAAATGGCTATAGCTGGAGACCACCAGTGCCCTCAACCGAGAAATGTTGACACCCGGTAGGATGGGTGTCTTAGATGAAGTAAAGCATGGCTTACCCTTGAATCACTCGCTCCCGGGGATGTCCCCCGAGAATTCCATGAGTAACGGCAGCCATGGGCGGGATGCTGAGTCCATCTGTCTACACTAAGGAAAACGAAATTATCAGGTAAGTAATTTCTCCATTTCCTAGCGTGTAGCAGATGGCCTCAGGCCCAATGGGATGTATAAAAGCTACTCCCGAACCGGGTGGGAGGCTGCCTGTGACCCACTTAGTACTGCCCTTGTGAATGCTGTGTCCTCCTGAGCCTGAACATCCAGGCGGTAAAACCTGGAGAAGGTGTGAACGGAGGACCATGTCGCTGCCCTGCAGATCTCGGCGGGTGACAGCATCTTGGTTTCCACCCAGGACACTGCCTGGGCTCTAGTAGAATGGGCCTTGACCTGTAAAGGCGATGCTTGCCTGCTTCTACGTAGGCTGCCTTGATGACTTCTTTGATCCAGCAGGCTTTGGTTGCTTGCGAGGCCGCTTCCCCTTGCTTCTTCCCGCTGTGAAGGACCAATAGATGGTCTGTCTTTCGTACGGATTCCGACCTTTCCAGGTACTGGACTAGAAGCCTGCAGACGTTGAGATGGCGTAGACTTCAAGCCTCTTCCAAATTCTTATGATCATCTGGCGATGGTAGCGAGATGGTTTGGTTGAAATGGAAGTGAGACCCCTTTGGGGAGGAATGACTGAACCGTGCATAACTGGATGGTTCCCGGGGTGAGTCTGAGGAACGGCTCTCGGCAGGACAGTGCTTGTAGCTCGGATATACGATGGGCCGAACAGACTGCCAGCAGGAAGGCTGTCTTCAGTGTTAATTATCAGAGAGACAGGCCGCGGAGAGGTCTGAAGGAGGTTCCTGCTAGGAAATATAGGACCAGGATGAGATTCCAAAGAGGCACTGGCCACTTCAGGGGTGGTCGGATCTGCTTGACTCCTTTCAGAAAGGAGGAGACATCCGGGTGAGAAGCTATGCTGCCGCTCTTGCTCTTTGTTCTGTAGCATGACAATGCGGCCACCTGTACCTTGATGGAGTTGAGACAATCCCTTCTGTAGGCCATTCTGCAGGAATTCCAAAAATCACAGGAATTTTGACAGAGCGTGGTATGATGTCGCGGTCCTCGCACCAGTCTTAGAATACTCTCCAAATCCTTATGTATGTTAGGGATGTGGAGAACTTGCGTGCTCGGAGTAGGTGTCAATTACTGCCCCCGAGTATCTGCTCTTCCTTAGGCAAGTCCTCTCAATGGTCAGACCGTAAGAGAATAGAGCTGGATCCTCGTGGAGGATCAGTCCCTGTTGGAGCAAGTCTCTGTGTGGAGGTAGCGGCAGGGGACTTCCTGTCAGCAGCCTTCGCATGTTTGTGTACTATGGTCTTCTTGGCCAGTCCAGGGCCACTAGAAGTACTGGTCCCCTGTGGTGTTCTCTCTTGTGGATGATTGCGCCCAATAGGGGCCACGGCGGGAAGGCGTATAACAGTCTCCTGTGGCCATGTCTGTACAAGGGTATCGATTCCCTGGGACTGGGGTTCCCGCCTGTGGCTGAAGAAACTGCGTACTTGGGCATTGGACCGGTTTGCCAGGAGGTCTATGGTTGGTGTTCCCCAACGGTTTACTATCAATTGGAATGCTGTGGTAGACAGCCTCCATTCTCCTGGATCTAGACTTTCTCTGCTGAGGTAGTCCGCAGCGACGTTGTCTTTCCCGGCAATGTGGATGGCCGAGATCTCTTGAAGATTCACTTCCGCCCATGACATTAGGAGGTCTATTTCCAGAGACACCTGATGGCTTCTGGTTCCTCCCTGATGGTTGATGTAGGCCCACTGTTGTGGCGTTGTCAGACATTACTCTGACTGCTTTGTCTGAGTCTGTGAACGAACCTTAGGCAGGCTAGTCTGACTGCCCAGGCTTCTAGGCGATTGATGTTCCATCCCGACTCTTCTTTGTTCCCTTGCCCTTGGGCGGTTAGCTCCTGGCAGTGTGCTCCCCATCCTCGTAGGCTGGCATCCGTGGTGAGTAGGATCCAGGTTGGTGAGGATAGTCTCGTTCCCTGGCTCAGGTGGGCTTCTTGTAGCCACCATCGTAGTTGGGCCCGAACGCTGTCCAGGAGCTGAAGCCGTACGGTGTAGTTCTGGGACAGTGGATTCCATCGTGATAGTAGTGAGTATTGTAGGGGTCTCATGTGAGCTCGTGCCCATGGTATTACTTCCAGTGTGGATGCCATGAGGCCAAGAACTTGTAGGTAATCCCATGCTGTGGGGCGAAGTTCGCTCAACAGGATTCATAACTGGTTCATCAGTTTTGATCTCCTTGTCTGTGTCAGGATGACCTTGTCTTGTTTGGTGTCGAACTGGACTCCCAAGTATTCTAGAGATTGGAAGGGCTGCAGGCAGCTCTTGTTTGTGTTGACCACCCACCCGAGGCTCTCCAGTATAGTTCTGACTGTTGGTCGCCTGGTGGCTTTCCTCTGGGGATTTCACTCTGATCAGCCAATTGTCTAGATAAGGGTGCACGTGGATTCCTTCCTTCCTCAGTGTTGCTGCCACCACCACTATGATCTTGGTGAACGACCGGGGTGCAGTGGCTAACCTGAAAGGTAGTGCCCGGAACTGGTAGTGACTGTTCAGCATCGAGAAGCGTAGAAAACGCTGATGCTCTTGATGGATCAGAATGTGCAGGTAGGCTTCCGACAGGTCCAGAGATGTAAGGAACTCTCCCAGTTGTATCGTCCTTATTACAGAGTGTAGGGTTTCCATGCGGAAGAGAGGAATCTTCAGGTGACTGTTGACCACCTTGTGGTCCAGAATGTAGCTTCCACTGCTGACCACCTTGTGGTCCAGAATGTAGCTTCCACTGCCATCCTCTTGGAAGGGTCGTGGCAGGGAGATTCCACAAACTTGTCCAGAGGGAGGTGGTGGAAATCCAGGTAATATCCCTCTCGAATGATGGAAAGGACCCACTTTTCCGAAGTTCTCTTGACCCATTTTTGGTAGAATAGGGCAAGTCTGCCCCCTATGGCTTCCTCCTTTGGATGGGTCGGCTGATTTTCATTGTGGGGTGTGGCTGGGGCCAGAGCCTGAGCTGGCTCACCTTTTGTTGTGCTTGTTCCGAAAGGACTGGCTCCGGCCTGCGGGGGCGGGTCGCTTGATATGTGCTTCTATATGGGTTGAAGCGCTGTGATTCTCTGCCCCTGGAGATTTGGGGGAAGGATCGCTGGTTTCTCTTATTCCTGTCCTCCGGTAGCTGCGGCAGTGGGGACTCACCCCATTTGTTGGCTAGTTTCTCTAGTTCACCTCCAAACAGGAGTGTTCCCTTGAAAGACATTCTTGTGAGTCTCGTTTTGGAGGATGCATCGGCCGACCAGTTTCGGAGCCAGATTTGTCTTCTGGCTGCCACGGCAGATGACACTCCTCTAGCTGCTGTGCGTACCAGATCAGAAGCGGCATCTGTGAGGAATGATACAGCTGGTTCCAGGGCCTCCCTAGGAGTGTTGTTCCTGGTCCGTGCTAAGCAGGCACAGCAGGCTGCGATCTGTAAAGACATAGTAGAGACGTCAAAGGACTGTGAGGATAGATTCCAGACATCTGTCTTGAGCATCCTTGAGCGATGTATCCCTGGGGAGCCCCGTTTGAGGGGGGGGGGGGGGGGTCCCACTGTGCAATGCTAGGTCCAGCGTACTGCTCAAGAGGCTGGAGCCCAGTACCAGCTGGGGAGGGCCATGAGTTGGATCCCCTAGGGCCTCTTCGCACTGTATACACAGGGCCGTGGCCTCCTCATGCTGTGCAGCTCTAATGTGGCATGCTGGGCAAAGACCCAGAGATTGAGTTTATTTTCCGGTGGTGCCATGGCTTGGGCGCATAAAATAAAGTTGTGCGCTCCGGTGTGCGTCAAAGTTGTGCGCGTAGGTTTGGTGTGCGCGCAGGTCGAAGTTATGCGCCCAGCACAGTAAGCTCGTGGCTATGTGCGTCGCTTGTGCGCTCAGTACTTGGGTGCGCAACGTTGTGCGCACAAGGTATTTGTGCGCACGGCTTGAAACGGCGGACAGGGCGGCAAAGAGCAAAATGGTGACAGCGACCACGCGGACAATATGGCGACCACCTCGGGTCTCCATGTGGGAGGACCCTTGGATCTGACCAGGGTCTAGCCCTGCTAGGGCAGATCGACCTGGTGGCTCTGGTCCCGGCTGGTGATCTGTGCGGCTCCTCGAGCTTTGGAGACCGGAGACTTTTAAATAGATTTCTACCTTACCTTGTCTCGGCGCTTCCCGGATTCGTTCCAGGCGGTCTCCTGCTGTGGGGGGAGAGGGAAAATACCTTCACCACCGTGCTCGAGGTTGCACCCACTGCCTCTCAGCCTCACCCGATGTCAGGGGCTAGGTCCCCGCCAAGGGTTGGCAGCCGGACCAAGGCTTACCTCTGAGGGATCGTGGAAATCACCTCAGGAAATCTCAACTGGGGGAGGGACCCAATGGGTGTCACCACAGGAGAGCGGGGCTTGTCTGTAGAGGTAAGATTTCTTCTTATTTTGGTTCTCTTTGGTAAAATTACTCTAACGCTGTGCGAGCGAGCAGATAGTCCCTAACTGCTATGGAGATGGAAAATACTGAAGAGCTGCACTTCCTGCAGGGGTGTATGTACTAGAGCTGACGTCAGATTGAAATCTGATCCGTCGCCAACTGCTATCAGGAGTACACTATACCCATTGGTCCTGAGTCCATCTGCTACACGCTAGGAAACTAGGATTAAATAAGAAAACAGAGCCAGTATGTCAGGGTAATGGCAGGAGCAAGCCTACATTTCATAGGGTTTACTGTAATCCTCCTTTAAACACAGCTGAGAGGAGCAGAGGGGCTGCCCTAATGGGCTGCGTAAACAACGAAGCAGCGACTGATGATTTTGCTGTAGTGGAGTCGCATGATCACACTTTCTTTCCCCGTCCTGAACTACTTGAAGACAATGCACACCCTGGGTTGAAAGGCAACAGTCTAGAGTGTTTCAGTAATCTAGCTGAATCATCACGAGTGAGTTAGTGATTTCACACCAGTAATGCCCAAGAAAGTACTTAGGCCCTGGGTAAGACATGGAAAAAAAAGTAGGAGTTTTCAGCTAATTTAGACACTTGGGCTTTGAAGGTAAGCTGAGAATCAAATTTTTTACTGTTTATTTTTCCAAAATCACACAAAGACATGACAGCGTCATGAATATGGACAATAGCATAAAGCCAATAAAAGATTAAAAACGTCCAGTGTCCACAAATCATAGTGCATTAAGCAGCACACATCTTCCTCCCCCAGGTTCAATAAAGGTACCAAAATCAATTGTAAAGTTTGACTTATTCTGTAGGGAAAAGTAATCTTTACAGCTATCTCCGCCACTGAAGCTTTGTAATATTCCATACATGGTCTGGATTTCCAGTACCTGGCAATGGTTCGGCGAGCAGCATGCTACAAATCTAACTAATAGGAAGATGTAAGGAGACCCATCTACCCAGCATACAGAGTTGTCCAGAGACACAATCCAGTAATGGATGCAGGGGCACTCCCACACATATGGATATAGGAAGCCAGCAAGCCACATCCCCGACACAAACAGCTAAATTTAGCAAATTAAAGAGGAAATGGGTATGTTCTATGTAATTGCCGGAACATTAAATCTTTACTCGTACCATATAGTACTCCAATCATCCGAATTTAAATCCAGGGAAAGCTCAGTGGCTAATCAAGGAAGCTTTTGGTTTGGATTCTCAAGTAGCATTGTGCAAATAGAAATGAGAAATCAGTTTACCAGAAAGTTTTGGTTAAAATTTTCTCCAAGCCACTTTTCCCCCTTGTAATATGTGCAGATTTCCTCTTTTATGAAAGATGTTGCTCAGTAATTGGAGAAACAAATAATGTATATAAGCACAATAAAGCTCTGGAATTTGTTGCCAGAGAAGGTAGTTAGTGCAGTTAGTGTAGCTGGGTTCAAAAAAGGTTTGGATAAGTTCTTGGAGGAGAAGTCCATTAATGGCTATTAATCAATTATATTTAGGGAATAGCCACTGCTATTAATTGCATTAGTGGCATGGGTTCTTCTTAGTGTTTGGGTAATTTCCAGGTTCTTGTGGCCTGGTTTTTGGCCTCTGTTGGAAACAGGATGCTGGGCTTGATGGACCCTTGGTCTGACCCAGCATGGCAATTTCTTATGTTCTTATATAGCAAACTCCCTTACGAAATCTGGAAAAAGATTTCAATGTACCCTTGTCCCAAGTTTCCCAAGGTACTGAAAACCTTTATGCACCCATTCCCCTATGTCAAGAGAGAGGGGAAACAGTCAGTATCTAACTCCAATAAGTTAAGAACATCATGCCATATCTTACAGTATGAGAGACAATCCTGACAAGCCCCAAGGAGGCAGCTGGACAGAAGAGCATGAGAAGCAAGTTTGCTTACTGTAAATATTGCTTTCCTTAGATAGCAGGATGAATTAGACATGATCTGTGGGTGACATCATCAGGAGGAACTAGGCAGAGCTGTTTCTCAAAGCTTGTAGAGCTTTTAGCTCTATTGGGCATGCGCAACTGTTCCCATGTGAATCGGCTCCTCTGTCCATATTCAAGTGGATAACTGGCGATTTACATCCAAGATATGCTGTCCAGGAAGGAAGGCCGGAACACATAGCTAATTCATCCTGCTATCTCCAGAAAACAGTTTGCAGTAAGCAAATTTGTTTTTTCTCTGTTGATAAGTAGTATGAATTAACCATGCTGCAAGGAGAGTCCCAAGCTTTTTTTTTGTGCAGCCCCGATAGCTCTGTGGACAGCAGTCTACTTGGCTGAGAAATGGTTTAAACACTTCTTGACCTACTGAACTATCCGCACTTGCCAGTGCATCCAACAGTAGTGAAACGTGAAGGTGCATGGATAACAATTTAGCAGCTTTACAAATGTCTTCAATGGTCATTGTGCAATTGGGTAATTGATGTTGCTGCAGCCCTACAGAATGCGCCTTTATTGGATAAGACAAATGAGGCCCTGGAGATATGACAATCCTGTATGCAAGATGTGATCCAATTTGATAAAGTCCTTTTTGCAACCAAAGCACCCAGCATATTGAGATCATTGGATACAAAAAGTTGCGAAGACCATCTATGCTCCTGTGCTCTCAGTTTATAACAGGCTAAGGCTCTCTTACAATCCAGGGTGTGCAGGAGTTTCTCTCCTGTGTGTGGTTTTGGAAAATGAACCCCTTGACATCTGCAGGAGAAGTAAACACCCTCCAGCCTCCATTAATACCTCACAGACAGCTTCACCAGATAAAAGTGAAGATCTAAAGAAGGCTGGTGGCTGCACTGGAAGAAGAGGAGGTAGTTGGACAGACTGCGAGCTCGGCGCGATGGGGCTGGAGAAGTCAACAAGTGCCCAGGAGCAGACGCGAGGGGCAGGACCAGATTGAGAGCAGGATCCCTCCTTCCCCCCTCAACCTGCCCACCTCCCGACGTCATCCCATCGGCAACAATTTAAACTGACTGCGTCAGAGGCGCTTGCGTCAACAGGCTTGCCTCTTTGCGCGTATCTGAAGTTGAGCCTGAACACTAAAATCATTAATACAAAGACCCCACAACTACTAAGAACATAAGAAATTATCATGCTGGGTCAGACCAAGGGTCCATCAAGCCCAACATCCTGTTTCCAACAGAGGCCAAACCAGGCCACAAGAACCTGGCAAGTACCCAAACACCAAGAAGATCCCATGCTACTGATGCAATTAATAGCAGTGGCTATTCCCTAAGTCAACTTGATTAATAGCAATTAATGGATTTCTCCTCCAAGAACTTATCCAAACCTTTTCTGAACCCAGCTACACTAAACTGCACTAACCACATCCTCTGACAACAAATTCCAGACTTTACTGTGCGTTGAGTGAAAAAGAATTTTCTCCGATTAGTCTTAAATGTGCTACTTGCTACCTTCACAGAATACACCCTAGTCCTATTATTCAAAAAAGTGTAAATAACCGAGTCACATCTACTTGTTCAAGACCTCTCATGATCTTAAAGACCTCTATCATATCCCCCCTCAGCAGCCTCTTCTCCAAACTAAACAGCCCTAATCTCTTTAACCTTTCCTCATAGGGGAGCTGTTCCATTCCCTTTATCATTTTGGTTGCCCTTCTCTGTACCTTCTCCATCGCAACTATATCTTTTTTGAGATGCGGCGACCAGAATTGTACACAGAATTCAAGATGCGGTCTCATCATGGAGCGATATAGAGACATTATGACATTTTCCGTTTTATTAACCATTCCCTTCTTAATAATCCTAACATTGTTTGCTTTTTTGACTGCTACAGCACACTGAGCTGACGATTTTAAAGTATTATCCACTATGATGCCTAGATCTTCACAAGAACTGAATACTCATTCTAACAGAGTTCTCACTTCAACGTAATTTTCAGAGTCATAACATCTATTGAATATTAATTCAGCGTCTTAAGCATGGGGGTAGCTTGCTTATTACGGCCGTTACTACCCTAAACCAATTAAACCTGATATCACTTTGAATGCATATACAGCATTGCTCTTTGCTTCTATGGAAGGGGGAAATGTGGAAAACAGGATTTATATTCAGACAAAATCCAACAAGGCACTGATCTGTGCAGTCTGGGGAAACAAGCATCGGGGTAACTTGCTTGATGAGGCGGTTACTACCCTTAACCATTATGCTCACCTTTGATGCAGAGAGTAATGTTGGAGTTGCATCAATGACAGGATAGCAGGAAATTTGAATCAAACAGTTACCAACAAGGACCCTGGAACTTGGTGGTTGATGAAACAGATAAGTATGGGAAAATGTGGAAGCTTGCTAGGCAGATTGGTCTTTTTCTGCAGTCATTTCTATGTTTTTACATCTACCGAATAAATCACTCTAATGAATATTCCTGAATGATTGAACACTCATTCATATAGAATCCTCACAACAGTTGAATACCCTTTCAAACAGTTTTCACATCTACTAAAATTTGTATTCAGTCAAAAAAAAAAAATTAAAAGATCTCAAATTAAATCCTTATATTGTAGAAATAAATTCTCCAAATAAAATAGCAATATTTAAATCAACCATAATAAAAATTGATCAATCTACAGCCCACCTGGAACACTCCAAAAAGATTGCTCACCTTTAATCGAAACCTTCAAATCGTTCCCAAACCATGAATCAACAATAATTGTAGGGGACTTCAACCTTCATACTGATAATATAAACAAAAACAGCCCATTCGAAATATTTCTGGACACAATGGAAGCAATGGGATGGACAATTTGTAAATAAACCAACATACAAAGCTGGTCACATCCTTGACCTCATATTTGCATACCAAAAAAAACTGCCAAATCAAATTAACCCACACAACTATACCATGGTCAGATCATTAATTAATCAAAGCAGATATTACTCTACAATCAACATAACCAAATAAAAAAAAATTTCAAATGATTAAATTCCGGAAAAAAATAGAACCAGAAACCCTTGAACACCACTTCAAAAATAAATTACACAGGTGTATATCAATTTTGCTGACTGCAAGATAACATGTGATCTTTATGTATTTTAGTGTGCTGAATCAAAAAATCTCATCCGTTTCCTCCAGTCACATCCGGTTTTCCCACAAAACGCTCTCTACTCAAACTCTTATAGCAATAACGTAACATTATCATTTAGATATGCTGAATACGCAAAAAGACATGCTGAATATGCAATCGGTATAACCAACAGGAAGACTGCTTATGTCAGCATTTTATGGCTATATAAGCAGTGTGAAACCTGACGGCAGCTTTCAGTCGTTCAAGAGGCTTTACCCTGGTTATAGATTTACAACACTCTAATATATCTGACTTTGTACAAAAAGCTTATGCATATTTCAGGGTTAAACTGGATGACCAGGACAAACCTTGGGCACCACATAAAGTGTGCAGGACAGTGTGGACTAAAGATCAGAGAATAGGTCTCAGCTTCGGAGTTCCAATGGTGTGGCGAGAGCCCCAAAACCATGTTGACGACTGCTACTTCTGCATGGTAATTATTACCGGCATGAACACAGACAAAATCTTCCATCTAGTACCCAAATCTCCCCTCAGCTATAAGACACAAATATGATGGCAGACTACTGCTGGTGTTTACAGCGCGACAACCCTGATCATAAACTATTCCGGAGAATCCAAAGAGAACATTTCTCCCTAACAATTAAAATTTACACAACTATTGCTCTCTTGGTTAGACAATAGACTAGTTTTTTTTTTGCATGAAATATTACGTGCTATCTTCTTCAGAACTTATTATTCTTGATATTCGACTTTATAATCTTTAATCAAACATTTCTCATTTGTGAAAAAATGTGATGTATTGTATATTTTTGACTTCATATTTGGAATCAGCACCTTTCATATGGGTAAAATCAGCAAAAATAATTAGGTCAGCAGAAAACCATTTTTTCACATGTAGACCAGTGTTCTGAATCAAATTTTGATAACCCCATTTCCATTTGAACTCTGGCAAAAGATTATAAAAGAAATAGCTGTTGATCTATCCCCAGAACAAGAAAAAATGCTACAAACAACAAATAAACAATCAAAACACAAATGGTATAATGAAGAACTAAGAACTAAAAAACAAACAGAAAAAACAATGGAGAAAAAATCCTTCAACAGAAAATTTATTAAAATACAAATCTCAATTAGCAAAATACAGAGATCTGATAAACAAAATAAAAAGACAATACTTTGCTAACCAAATCCATTTTGCTATCTTCAATTGAAAACTACTATTCCAAACAGTAAAAAACCTTAAAGGACCCATCCTCATCTACAAAAACAATGAATTCACAAAATCATGTAATGATTATGCATGCTCATTATTACATAAAATAATCTAAAATCTCAATTCCCCCCAACAACCAAGAACTAAATACTCCTGAATTAAATTCTACTCAATATGGACATCCTTTGAAATAGTTTTCAAAGTTTGAAGTGCATCAGATTATTAATAAGCTAAAACCTGCAACTCACCCGCTTGATCCAATCCTTACAAATACACTAAAAAAAAACCAACCAACCACCATACCCCCCCCAATTATAAATCATTCTCTATCATCTGGAATAGTCCCCAAAATGACAAAAACAAGCTATTATTAAACCAACCTTAGAAAACAAAGCTGGAAATCCTAATGACTGGGACAATTACAAACCAATTTCAAACTTGCCTTTCATTTCAAAAGAAAAGACTTATTTCAACTAGAAAATCACCTTGAGGACAACAAAGTTCTATTGCCAACTCAATTTGGCTTTCGGAAAAACCACTTGACTGAAACATCGCTGATTTCATTAACTAACATTCTAAAAGGATTTGACCATAATGAATCATAGTTACTGATCCTAGACTTAAAAGCAGCTTTTTAGAACACAATCTCCTCTGCAATCAATTAAAAAGAATTGGAATTGGTGGAACTGTTCACAAATGGTTCTCTTCTTCCTAGAAAATAGATCTTTCCAAGTAAAATTAGGCACCACAATATCAGATATATTTGAGATAAATACTGGAGTTCCACACGGTTCAACATTGTCATCAACATCTACTTCCTTCCATTATGCTCACTTCTAGAAAATCGTGGTACTAAATTCTTTATATATGCTGACATCTGATTTTAAATTCCCTTTGATAAAACTACAGAAACCTTAACAAAACACTTGCAATCAATACACAAAGAGCTTTCTAATCTAAAACGAACCCTTAACAAGAACAAAACAAATAATATGGCTAAGAAGAAACAATACATCCCTTAAACCTCCATTTCTAAGCCTTGGAATAGCATTCACCTCTCTCATATAAGATAGACTATTCTCTTTTGCAGGACCAAAACTCTGGAATATACTATCTAGTCCTTTAAGAATTTTAACAGAAAAAAAATTCTAACAAGAACCAAAGACCTGGCTTTTCAAAACTAAATCTTTTATATCTTTACCCTGGTTATAGATTTATACTCTAATATATCAGAACCTCTTCCCATCCTTTTTGAACACTTTATCTAGTGAATTGTTTTGCATCTAACTAATGTTATTGAACATATAACTTAATTATTGCTTCTTTAATGATATGTAAATCTTGTTTATTACACTGTACACTTATATGCAATTTATGTAAACCGTTGTGATCATTCGCTGGGACGGTATATAAAAAGCATAAATAAATAAAATGACATAGCTTGATTGATATGAAAAGTAGCTACAACCTTTTGTAGAAACATTGAGTGCATTCATAGCATCACTTTATTATGGTAGAATTGTAATAAAGGAGGGAGGTGAACCAAGGCCTGCAGCTCACTCACTTCGTGTGGATGTAATTGCTACTAAAAACAGTACTTTCCCAAGAATTTTAGGTCAACTGTGTCCAAGGGCTCATATAGGGCTTCCATTATTGCTGCTAGGACCACACTGATGTCCCAGAGAACTGGAGGCTTCCTCATAGGGGAAAGAAGATGTAGGAGACCCCTCATGAACTTGAAGATCAGTGGGTGAACAGATCAGGGCTCCAATGTGCTGGTGATAGTACCAATATGCATTCTGACTGATGTTGCTGCAGGTGTAACAATAGCTGCTTTGTTCCGCAGGAGAGGGGCTTGACTGAATGCTCCCTGTACCATTTTAATGCATAACTTCCTCTTATGGAAGGCTTCAGGGCTGACGATAAGATATCTGTGATATCGGTGGGGAGGACCCAGTGTGCTATAGCTGCATGTTCAGCATCCATGCAGTGAGGGAAGATTGAAGTGTGAGCACGAGGAAGCCCTCCTCTTAGCTTAGGAGGGTCAGGATGCATCCCAGCTTCTGCAGAGAGCTGCTTGAAAATTGTACGAGATATGCATACATGGTTGTCTTAGCCATGCCGGAACCATCAAGGTCATTTTGGCTTCATCCTGCACGCACTTCTAAATTGTTTTGGAGTGTAACAGAATTGGGAACAACATAGGGAAATCCCCTGCTCCATATTAAGGTGGCATCTGGTGCTTCTCTGTACAGACTGGGACGAATGGAACAGAAACACTTCAACTTCATGTTTTCTGTTGCATGGTTGTCCCCATCATCAGAAGAGGTTGTCTGACTTCCTGTGCTAGGGCCCATTTGTGTGGGCAGAAAATTCTGCCTAGTCTGGCTGCTTCCTTATTCTCTATGCCCGGAAAATATGCTGCTTGCAACATCACACCACTGCGGTGAGCTCGGCTCCAAAGTTGAAGGGCTTCTTGACATAGATCCAAGAGCCAGTTCCCCCCTGCTTGCTCACATATAATATGGCTATCTGGTTGCCTGTGTGAATTATGCATTTTCCTTGAAGCAAATATTGCAATGGACATAGGGTGTAGTGCATCACTTATAATTCCAGCAGATTGATTTGATACTCTCTCTGAAAGTCCCAAAAATTTGTGTTTTGAACTGAAGATGATGAAAGCGCCCCCCCCCCCATCTGTGGTTAGCATTATCCAGTAGAGGAGTGGTTGAAGAAGAACCCCCATCTCTAGAGCATCTGGGCAATGCTACCATCAAGTGTCCGCTTTCATCGGGTCAGTCATTTGAATCTGGGACTTTAGGAGTTGTAGAAATTGATCCATTGAAACCATAACCCCCACTGAAGGTGTCTTGTGTAACTTGATGAAAGGGACTACATGATCTTTGCTGCCATGTGTCTAAGGAGCCACAACATATGGCACACTGTTGTGGATTCACTGTGCTGCAACTGCATCGCCAAAGAGCTTTGGCTCCATCAGGAAGAAAAGACCCGATTTGAAGTGTCTCTGTCCAGGTCTCTATGAATTGCAGAACTTGAATTGCTTGTAGATTCGACTTTTTGTAATTTATTAGGAAGCCCCAGCTACTCTAGACAGGGTTGCTACCATGTCTGACAGCAGAGTTCCCCTGGAAGGGGCTGTGATTAACCAGTCATCCAAGTACAGAAATATGCGAATTCCCGATCATCAAGTGTGCCACCACCACAGCTAGGTATTTCATGAAGACTCTGGGGGAAGACAAGTCTCCAAATGGGAGGAACTTGTACAGATAGTGCCTCATCCTTACTTTTTGAAGCAGAGGTATTGCCAACAAGAGGGGTATATGGGGATGTGTGCAAAAGCATCCTTGAGGTCGAGAGAAAGCACATCCAATGAAGAGGTCGGATAAATGGTAATATTTCCAGAGATGTTACCTGAACTTCTCACTGGATGTATTTTGTGCACCCTGAGATCTAAAGGGGCAAAGCCCCCCCCCCCCCCCCCCCCGATTTCTTGGGAATGAGGAAGTATTTGGAGTAATACCCCTGTTTGTGTTGGGGGAGGACGCAACTCCTGGATGGCATTCTGTTGAGGTAAGTATGCAATCTCCTGGGACAAGATGGCAGAGGGGGAGCGATCTATTGAGAAGGATGGTAGATGAGGCAGGCATGGGTGACTGAAAAAAGTTCAGGTGTTACCCTTGTTGAACTACCTTCTGAACTATAGTCAATACCCACTGGTCGGTAATTATCCCAGTCCATTGTTGGTAAAATTGGATCCTGCCCCTACCGATGTGCTGTAGTGGTGTTATTCTTAAAAGCCTGCTGGGGTTTAGGAGCCAGCTGGGTTTGTGGCTCTTGCTGTGTATCTGGTGACTTCAAGTTTGGGAAGGTTGGCTTTGTTATCGAAGTGACCGAAGCGGCTGCTGATATTGATGGTATGACCAGTAAGACATTCTTGTGTAAAGAGTCTTAAGAACGTAAGAACATAAGAAATTGCCATGCTGAGTCAGACCAAGGGTCCATCAAGCCCAGCATCCTGTTTCCAACAGAGGCCAAACCAGGCCACAAGAATCTGGCAATTACCCAAACACTAAGAAGATCCCATGCTACTGATGCAATTAATAGCAGTGGCAGAGGCTCTGCGGCCCCAAATATGCCCAAAGGAACTGGTGACTGCCAGCTCCATCGATGGTTCCTCTTGGCTCACCTATACATCCAAGGGTGTTTATGCTGCGAGCTTGATGGCATCCCTTGCCAGCAGCTACGGCCGATGATAGCCTCGACAGCAACCGTAGTGCTCATTAGCACAGATGGTGCATGAAGCCAGGTGGGGCCTCCAATGCTCCCCGATCCCAGCAGCTCAAGGCCCCTGAGATAATCTGCATTCATTTTGCCAATAGCTGTAGGCCAGATAGGACAGCATGATGCCCCATTTGGACACTGCAAAGGAGCCTCTAGGGTACTGGACCACTGTGCCTGGATGCCTTGAGTAGATGGAGACTCCAGCGCTTGACAGAATTAAGTTCGTCCATGGCCAAAACACCCCTGTAACCCAAGGGCTATCAGGAGTTCCAGTCTTTGACCTCGAGGGTGACCAGGGCACTCAATGGTGATTGTCACTGTAGAAAGCATCTACCCAACGCACCTTGATGGTGTCTAGGGAGACTATGGTGCTCAATGGCAGTCCTAGTCTGACACTAGAGGTCAGCGCTGCTACTCCTCCACATCAGGGCCCAAGGCACTCTATGATGCTAAGGTAGATGAGATTCCGCCGGTGCACTGAAACTCTACAGTGCCCGAAGATGCCTACGGCACAGAAGGCTGAGCCAGAGTGCTCGAAGCGTGCACGTCGCTTGATGGTGCCCACATGTCAAACTTAATACAAACAGATACAAACTTAGATTGTAAGCCCTCTGGAATAGGGAAATACCTACAGTACCTGAATGTAATCCACTTTGAAGCGTTGCGAAAAGTGGCATATAAATCTAAATGTCCCTTATGGCATAGAGGGTACCCTGGCAACTCAACAGCATCAAGGGTGACCATGGCACTCAATGGCAGTCCTGGTCCCTGACACATTCCTGACATTGATGTGTCAGATCATTGGGGCACTGGTCACAGATGTGCACAGGCAATTACTGGACATGGCTGCTGCTCACCCTCTCTCTCAAGGAGACCACACTCATCACAAGCAAGCAGGAGGAAAGGCTACGTTGTCCAAGGCTCCTTTGAATGAGCTCTCCCCTCCCGACAGGAATAGTGTGGTCCCTTGATCTCTTCACTGTCCAAACCTCCATCGATGCCGAGCGGTGAAATGACATGAACTTCTGCCCGGGTAGAACTCAGGTGAGGCCCCAGGCTCAGCGGCCTACACAGATCACCCATGGACTGCATTCCATCAGTCCTGCCAGCATCTGACAAAGGTGCAAAAACAGAGCAAGGAGAGGACACAGATACTAAACTGCAGGTGCAGTATTTAATAAGGAATAGCATTAGACTCTGCCAGGCTGCACAGCGACTAAGGAACGCCATGCAGCTGGGCAGACAGTGGAAAGAAGAGTAAAAGAAAATAGAATTACCATAAGGGAAAGGAAAGGAAAACAGCTGCAGCTCTAGAAAAAAAAAAATCACTTACAAAACTGAGAGGAAAGAGCAAAACTAAATACCATAACACATTAGTCTCTCAAGACCATACGGCTCCATGGGGAAAAGGGAAAAAAAAAAAAAAAAAAAGACTGAGGGACTCTGCCCAGGGGCCAGGGTGATGACCTCAGCTGCACATGCTCAGTAGGGCATGTTTGGAAGTCCTAGAATCTTTGAGATCAAAGTTCCATGCCGGCTCCATCTGATGACGTCACCCATCTGTGAGGACTGGCATCCTGCTGTCCTGTGAGCATTTATTCTCTTAGGCACTTAAGTTGTGGAATTTGCTGCTGGAGGATTCTCTCAAGGTATCTAAGAAAGCTACTTTGAAAAGGGTTCTGGAGGAAAACGTCCATAAACCATCAGTAGGCCAGGTAGATTTTGGGAAGCCACAAGAAACTCGTCTACTTTGTGGGATCTGCCGGCTATTGGTAACCCGGATTGGCCTCTGTTGGGAGGCGGGATGCTGGACTCTATGCATGGCAGCTCTTCTGATCTAAGGGCCAGCACGTGTTTGGTAGAGGGAGAGCAGGTAGAGTCCTGGACTCACCTATGTGAGCATAGCAGGGAATTGTCTCCGGTAATGAGAAGGAGAATCTGAGCAGCAGCATCCTACCTCCGTCAGTACTGCCACATCCTAGTACCATGAAGCTGCAGAGGGTAAAGACGAGAATCAGAAGAAGAGGACAGCATGCAGAAGTGTCAGAAGAATAGAAACTAGAAATAAGAGACTGGCAGGAAGAGTGCTGGGTCAATGATTACACCCCAACTTTTAGCCAAGTTAAATGGTGAAAGTTTAAAGAGGATTAAGCTCTGGAAGAGTCCAGGTTGTCCGTGTTAGATGGGGTTCAGGAATATGTAAAACTAAATACCTTGCTGGGTCACTGAGCCCAGCCACAGTCAAAAGTGCCCATTAAAGCCCCAATAGTTGATCATTCTCCCAGGAAGAAGCAGCGCTGGCTTTCTCAAGCCTAACAACTGTTTTATGGACTTTTCCTTCAAGAATTTATCCAATCCTTTTTTGAAGCTTGACCACATCCTCAGGCAGCAGATTTCCATAGCTTGATTGTGTGCTGAGTGAGCAAATACTTTTTACAATTTCTTTTAAATCTGCTTGCTGCCAGTTTCGTGGAGCATCCTAGTTCTAGTGTTTGAAAGGGTAAATAACTGTCCCCATTTACCCTTCCACCCCACTCGTGAGTTTATAAGTTTTAATCCTATCCCCTAACATGTTTAGTCTCTCTCCTTACCCGAGGTTTTCCAGCCTCTATCTTTTTGCTTTCCTTCTCTGTACCTACGTCTTTGAGATGTGCAACCAGAACTGCAGTCGCACGATGGATCTATACAAAGATGTTTCCTATTCCTTTCCAAATAATTCCTAACATTCTAGCATTAAGATGAAACTTAGCGAGGTAGGTGGGAGAAAAATATTTAAGTATCACTGGTAAAGGTAAGCATAAAAGAGCAGCCAAAATATGAGGAGAAGGTCCCCGAGACCCAGAAAAGAGTCCTGAAGAACAGCAACATCCCATGAAGAGCAGCTCTTAGGCAGGACCCAGAAGCTGTGATTAAGGCAAGAGGAAACCTAGTGATGAGCTGTGAGGTCAGGGTGGAAAGGAGAATGATGAGCAGCACTATTGAGACAGCTGAGAACATAAGGGAAGCAAGTGGGCTCCGATGTGCAAAGAGTCCAATACAAATTTTAAAAATCAGCATTACTGGATAATAAAGAGATTGCATCCCACAAAAGTCTTTGAGCCGTAGTCCACTGCCAGAGGACAGGTCTGGGCAGTACCAGTGAGGAGCTGAAGACAGTAAAAGGAAAGTTGCTCAGTTCTTGATGGATTGCTGGTGGGGACAGAGTTAGGATGGAGGACTTCAAAACCAGAGATAGGTAGAAATGAAATGAAAGACTGAGGAAGAGACTACACCAATACTCCTGCCCCTTCCTCCAGCATGATCTTGTAGGAGCAGGACAAAAAGACTCTCTCCCTGCTCACTGGGGCCACACACTGCAAGCATCTTCAGGATGCTGAGGAAAACGTGGCTTCTTTCCCCATCTCCCAAGCCTTGTGAGTAACCCATGGAGGAGGTCTCCTACCCTAGAATAACTCCCGCCCATGTACATCAAGTTCTCCCCCTTCCCACAATACATGACAGAGTCTCACCCTGCTATCCACACACACACACACACACAATACATCTTTCCTTATTCTTACTGGAGAGAGGTGTGAGAGATATATAAACCACTAATCAATACTTCTTTATTAAATTCTCTTCACCTACTCTTTAACACTCTCCTTCAGGACTAGCACAGGCAGCCCAGATGTGTTTCAATAAGACATCTCTCCATGTTCATGTCACATAGGGTAGGGGAACCTCACAGCCACCCAAACTCATTTCAACACTAATTATACCAAAGATGTGCAGATCTCTCCTACTCCACTGCAAGTTAGGCCTCAATGCCCTGGCATTAAATACAATCTGCAGTGACAACGTCTCACATGCACTCCGTATGACGCCCAAGCCTTCAACTCGACCCTAAATCTCGCAGTGGAAGCCCACATCAACAGCCAAATGCAGAGCTGAACCCTCATTTAAAATACACATTTTAGGAGCATAAACCTTATTGCTGATGTAGCAAGGACTTTATTTTATGTTTATGCAATTTTTACAAACTAACGAGATAATTCTCTTGATAGGAAACACAGAGAAAGAAACATCACATCACAATAGGTAAACATTTTAAACATCAAATCTCTTCCTTCTCTGATGTCCAGCCCTCAAATAGGGGGGGTTGGAGTTACCCTGCTCACAAAATGTGCATCACAAAGCCTGAGCACTACTTAGCGCCTTCACAGGGAAATCCCATGCAAATAAGGACGTTAAGTAGTACTCCCAGCCCTAAGAAAAGCAAAACGTTTCCTGCTCACTGCCACTTAACTGGATAAGGCAAAGAGCCGTCACTCAGCCCGAAAAGTCAGAAGTTACCCGGCTGAATGGCAGTGACTAAGTGCAGCCAGATAACCGGATGTGTCTGTCCTTAAACATACAACAGGATAGCAGCCGAGAGGCAATGCAAGGTGTCTTCCCACCAGGACTAGGCACTGCCACTCTTGCCTCACCTGTTGCTGTAGACGAAGGCTGGAAGAGGAGTGAGGAAAGCTCTGCGTCTCGTGTCCCTGGCTGCTGCTGGGATGAGAAGAGAGCTCTGCCCCGCTGTACTCTCACCTGCTGCAGGCAGAAGTAATCTTGCAAGCTGAGGGAGCAAACTATGCTGGTCCCGCCCTGAGTGACTCACATTTCCTCTGCCAACAGCAAACAGTAACTGCACCAGTGAAACCAGCTTCACAACAAAGCCAGGGCACACCCAGCATATCCTACTATCCATCAAGACACCGCACCCACATGGGCCTGACCTCCCTGGTCCCATCCCCACCCTCCCCCAGCAGGCTGCTCAAGCACAGAGGTGCTAGAGCCCTACAGGAATCTGGAAAAGAAACACTGATTGTCACAAGACCAGCACACAGACAGCAAGAGGCCCATGCACTACCAAAATGCCCGCACGGCGCTCAATGCAACATGCAAATGAGCCACCACACTAAGGGATAAACTGAGCATCACTAGTGCGTCCCTGCGATCTGGTGCCCGGGTTAGGAAAACGGACGCTCAAAACTGAGCATCCATTTTCCTAACCCGACTGCTGGCAAAACTATTGTTTTGCATTGCTGCTCTGTGGTTCTTCTGACTTTTTACTGCCACAAGTTGGAGAAGCCACAGAAAAGCAGTATTTTCTGTTCAAGACTTAACGCCAGCTCCGGGACTGGTGTTATAAGTTTTGAGGGTAAAAATGTGCACATCGGGTGCACAATGATTTTACATAACGGGGTAATAGGAATTAGCCTAATCAGTATCCATACAGGAATATGGGTATATAAAAGTTAAAAATAAATAAATGTATAATGAACGTGGCTTGCATGCACCTCCACGTCTGCAAACAAACCACAAGTCGTTTTATTTATAAACATTCAATATTCTGGCTTTTTCTTACAGGGAATGCAGGCCGGTTCCCTTACTACTTACCATGCAAAAGTAAATAATTCTGATGTCACCTCCGTAACTGCAAAAAACACAAAACTGCCTCAAGCTACCAGGCTCTCCGTGAAATAAAACAAAGCTCAGGACCTATGTGGCAAAGCTAGCCTAGCAAACCAGCATTAAATCCAACAGCACAAACGAGTAAACCTGCTACCTAAGAAAGCAGAGTGACCTGGAAGAGGAATACACCTGCTCCTGGGAAGAAGCTAGGCGGACTCGTACAGGACGGGCCGACCCTCAGACCAAGATTAATCTGCACAGCCCAAGGTGAGAGTCTGCCCACAGAGAAAGAAATGGGATTTTCCTCCTGCGATATCAGAGATGCACATTTCCCAAAGCTGAAAGGCTTCCCCCAAAGCAAGGAGCAAGAAAACCAGTTTAGTGCTCAGGGAAAGAGGAGAAAGAGCAGCGAGACTGCAGGGCTCCCATGCACTGCCAGGCCTGAGAAACAGAAGATGAGAGCTCCCTGGGCAGCAGGAAGGACCTGCACAATACAAATCTCAATAAAACGTGCAACTTGGCCAGCAGCAAGGCCTGGCAACCTTCTTCCTGTCGCTCGGCACAGAAAGAGGAGCTGTAGGTAGAGACACCCTGAAGGTAAGGAATCGTTTTGGGTATCTGCAGAACAGGCAGAGCAGGACTGGGCTGGGCTCGCCACATCTCTCTTTCTTGGACAGGAGGGGGAGACCTGTTTGTACTCAGCAGGGATTTGGCACCTTGGGCAGGGCTCTGCCCGTGAACGAGGAGGTGGCAGGAATGAGAGGAGAGGCAAAGCAGGGCAGGATGCAGACACACTCCAGCACTGCCCCTCTGACCTGCCCTCAGGTGACATCGCACTCCCACTCCGGCTCCTCCCGTGCCGCCGGGGATAGTGTGAAAACACCGCCCTCACACTGCAGTTACACCTCTGGGAATCTCAATTACTTTCTGCTCAGACACAGAGGGGTAGATAATTCAGAAGTCGTTTAGACAGATAACTGAAAGGTTAGCCATTTAAATGCCTAATTTGGCAATTTCAGCCACTTATCCTCGCTGTAACTTAGCCAGATATAAAAGGGGTGTCCTGGGGTTCAGCCGGATAGCCTTCGACCTGCTTCAGAGCCTCATGTGGCCAGATAACTCGCTACTTACCCGAGCCCCAAATCTTCCACCACCTCCCTGCTGCCTCACCCTAAAAAAAGGCACTGAAAGTCAGGCCGCCCCCTCTTTAAATGATCCCTTCTGCACCCCTGCAACAGCCCCAGCCATTACCTTGTCCATGCCAGGATGCCCAGCCACTTCCAGCATTGCTTAGGGCCCGGATTATGGATGAAGCTGGTGGCTGAGGGCATTTACTATCAATCCCTGGTGCTAGTGCCACGTACCGAGCGCTGGGCCTTTCCTTGCATCGCCCCCCTCTGCTGCTTTTACAGCTCTGCTCAATATCAGATTACAGATTATTTCAGAAAGCTTTCAAGACATCTATTTAGTGAGGCTTTTAAGGTCTTCGTTGTCTCTTAGTTTTTAATGCTTTGAGATTCTATGCTTTTTGTTTTTATTATAAAAGATTAGAAGTTATCCGACTGTTTTATACACATTTGTTTTGTTGCTTTATTGTTCATAGGTTTTACTGATTATGTTTTCATCCTGTGCTACTTTGCTGTTATCAGATTGTTTTATACACATTTTGTTGCTTTATTGTTCATAGGTTTTACTGATTATGTTTTCATCCTGTGCTACTTTGCTGTAATCCACCCAGAACAAAATAGGAACTTCTATAAACCAACTCTGGAAGCCGCCAGGATCACATAGCACATTGATCCCAGCATGGGCAAAGGGCTCAGTTTTGAAGGTAAGTGGTGGGTGAGAGGGGTCTGCCTGGGATGGGGGAGGAGGGGCAGGTATTTATTTATAGCAGGAAGGGAGGGGGAGCCCAGGTCAGCAGAGATCCTGTTGTAGCTTTCAATGCTTTTTAGGTTGAGACAACGTTTTGGGTCAGCGGGGTGAGCATCTAGCTGGGAGACCTGTGACGTGGAGTTAGAGGTGCACTACTTACCTGCATCTCTCTGAAGATATCCGGCCACATGAAGCTGGACAGCTTTAGGCCTAAGCAATCCTATTCAATCAATGGCTGGTTAGGGTTAAAGATGGCCCCACAACAGAGAGAGCCTGCTCCTGAGCCTCATCTAATAAAGCAGCTAGGATCTCTTCTCAATGAGAAGGAAGCAAGGTGCCATAAACCTGAAGTACAGAATTTATCCAAGGAATAGTCTTATTAATTAAAAACTTGTGAACTAGTACCACGATTTTATCTTAGCCAACGAAGAAATTGTACAACTGGAGTAATAAGATCATGAGGGCCAAGACTTTTTATGATTCTAGCAGCAGAGTTCTGCACTATTTACAAAATGTGGAAGTAGCTAGTCAGGCGGCCAATACATAGTAAATTGCAAACATCTAACCCAGTTAAAAGTCAAGCCTGCAGAACATACAGAAAATTGTTAGCAGGGAAGCAAGAGGTTAGAGCCTGGGGAGCATCCGTAACTTGGCAAAAAAACAGGATTTCAGAAAAAGACTGAGGAACTGGTGGGAGACTAAATTTCATCTGCCATTCAGATCCAATGTGATGCACAGAGGGAAAAGTAATCCCAACTGCAGGTAGACGATGCCGGCTTCTACGCTGGGAGTGTAGATTATACGGCGGCCGCTGAACTTAGGTACATATTCGGTGGCCGATACTTAGCCGCATAAGTCACTTTGAATGAAATCCTCAGCTCAGATTGCAGCTGCAGGATAAAAGCAAATGAAATGTTAGGAACGATCTGAATAGAAACGAGGAATAGAAGAGAACATGTACTGCCTCTATTCAGCCATGGTGCACCTGCACTTCCAGTCACTCCATTTATAAAACAGCTGAACTAGAAAACGTGCGGAAGACCACGGCAAAGGTAATGGAAGTGCGAGCTGGGGCTCTTCAGCTTGGAGAGATGAGCGAGGACGTACATGATAGAGGTTTAATTATGAGTGGGGTGGAAAAGGTACATGGGGAACTGATGTTTACTCTTTCCAGTAGTACTAATAGACACTCCATGAATCTGCTAGATTCAAAACAAAGTATTTTTGCATCCAGAACACAGTTAAGCCATGTCACTCGTTGCTAGAGGATGTGATCAAGGTTAATAGTATAGCTGAATTAAGGGTTGGACAAGTTTCTGGAGAACAGTCCTTAAACAATTGCCCTCCAGGTGAACTTAGAGATCGCCACCTCTTACATCTGGAAATGGACAGGAATGGGATCTGCCAACTACTTGCAGAAGACCTGGACCAGCCACTGACGAGATAGGATGCTAGGCTCGAACTGCCGATAACTTAGCATAGCACTTATCTTCTCATCTCTAAACCTTAGAGTCACCTTGATGTCATTCCATAATGCCAAAAGGAACCTCACCATTCATTAATGAAAGTGCAGGGTTAATGGAATGCAAATGCAGGAGACTAAGGCACCCAGGGCCAGTACAAGGTTGATAGAGTAGCTTCTTCCACATGGTACCGGAAATAAAGTTCCAGATCTAGAGAGCCTTGGAGGTATTGGCTCTCGGAAATATGGTACATGGAAAACCATGATTAGGATATAGTTCTTTTTATGTCCTTTTAATTGGTCTATGATTACTACCTTCACTTGTGTGTTATAATTGATGAAATCTGTAGAAGTATTTTGTACATCACTGAGCAATTTTTAAATCTGGAAAGATTTATAAATATTTCTAAATAGTTATTCCAAGTTCCAACCTATTCAGGAAGAATAGGATAGGAAGAAAGGGAAGGAAGAATGTGCTATATATAAAAAGAAAAACTAAAGCATCAGAACAGAAGAACTATTGAGATGAGGAGGCAGCTCTGTGACTTAACTTGACCCAAGTCAGAGACAGAGCACTATCTTTGGCAGGACCTTTACTATGGAACACATTACCCCTGGAATTAAGACTAATGAAAGATTTAAAACTCTTCAAAAAAGGCTTAAAAACATGGCTCTTCAAAAAAGCATTTCACAGTGAGTTAGTGGAACAACAACACAAAAACAGCTGAAAGTCACCAGTATAAAATGCAGAGTTGCTTATTTTTATTACTTTTTCTCATATTTAAGTATTATATTAGAAAGACAGTATAAACATATGATTACACTAACAATCATAAATGGTAACCACACCCATTCCCATTTAGAGTATATTATTGAACTATGTAACCGTATAATACTGGCACCTTTTTGGATAATTTAAAAACCAAACCAAACATATTTGTGCCTAACTGTAAACCATTGTGATGGTGCTGTACTAAACAACGGTATAGAAAAGTTTTTAAAATTAAAATTAAATTAATATAAATGGATGTTCCACTGCTGCAGAAGACATGGATAGGGATTTAATGGAGAATATTCATGAAGTTGCAATAAATTAGGGATTTCCATCTGCTAGATGTTGACTGGGACATCCCAGCTGCAGTCTTCTAGAAGCAGGGAGATCCTGGGCTCTATGCAAGAAGTATGCTGTAAGCTGGTAGGAGAGGGAGCTACAGATGCTGTGCTTACCAATGGAGCCAGTGTTTCTGATGACCTATCAAGCAGGGCTGCAGTGATCACTGGACGCTGTGCTTACCAATGGAGCCAGTGTTTCTGATGACCTATCAAGCAGGGCTGCAGTGACCACTGGACGCTGTGCTTACCAATGGAGCCAGTGTTTCTGATGACCTATCAAGCAGGGCTGCAGTGACCACTGGACGCTGTGCTTTAGTATTACCAATGGAGCCAGTGTTTCTGATGACCTATCAAGCAGGGCTGCAGTGATCACTGGACGCTGTGCTTACCAATGGAGCCAATGTTTGATGACCTATCAAGCAGGGCTGCAGTGATCACTGGACGCCGTGCTTACCAATGGAGCCAGTGTTTCTGATGACCTATCAAGCAGGGCTGCAGTGACCACTGGACGCTGTGCTTTAGTATTACCAATGGAGCCAGTGTTTCTGATGACCTATCAAGCAGGGCTGCAGTGACCACTGGACGCTGTGCTTTAGTATTACCAATGGAGCCAGTGTTTCTGATGACCTATCAAGCAGGGCTGCAGTGACCACTGGACGCTGTGCTTACCAATGGAGCCAGTGTTTGATGACCTATCAAGCAGGGCTGCAGTGACCACTGGACACTGTGCTTTAGTATTAGAGCACAGGCAGTGATTGTTCATTCTAGGGCAAGGATCTTAACTTCAGAAAAACTGTTAAAATGGGGGGAGCCCCTCAAGGAGTCATTAGCTGGATGGGAAAATCTAGGGGAAGTACAAAAGGAATGAGGAAAACTAGAAGCAACTAACTTTTTTGTTAGGAAAGTAAATATAGGTAAGAGGAAAGCAGCAACTTTGGGGTTTTTCCTTTAGAGCAGCAGCTAAAAAGGTAAGGAAAAGAAAGGTTAATATTCATAAGTTACAAGAGACCGCAGTATCTGGAAAAGCCAATAGAAGCTAGGAAAAGTGGTCAAGAGAAGAAAGATGCACACGGAAGCAAAAATGGTAAAGTTGGGGAGAAAACTTTAGATGTGTTAGATACAGGAGGAAGTGCAGATGTGGCACCGAGAGTCGGGAAGAGAATGTAGAAAGCAATGAGTAAAAGGTCAAATTGCTTAATATTTCTGTTAAGCGATCACTGAGGAAGGGCCAGGAATGGAACCACAGAAAACAGACAAAATTAGAAGTGCAGAAAAGCTGAATCCATTTTCAGAAGATTGTGGTCATGAGACGGGGCCGGATGGGATGCGGAGGAACTTGGAGATGTCCTGGCAGCTTCTTTAGAGTCCGTTCTGGTTCCTGTTCCTAGAAGTAAGCAGGCAGCTGGGAACTACAGACCAGTTAGTCTGACCTCTGTGGAATCGCTGCTAAAGCAGAGTGAAATTTCTGGAATCCAAAGAATTGCAGGATCCAAGACAACAGGGTTTTCCCAGAGGGAAGTCTCGGCAGATGAATCTGACTGGGTGGCCAGAGCGCATTAGATGCAGTCTACTTTGACTTCAGTAAGGCCTTTCACCTGCTTCCCTATAGGCGACCTTGGTGTGGGCCTGGATTTGAAACTGGCTGAGTGGCAGGCAATGAAGGGGAGCAATAAATGGAGTCGTTAGTTTGCCTCGAGAACTGACCCACTAACTGCTTCTCTGCATTTTTGTAAGCAATATTGCAGGACTGTCAAGAAAGGTTTGCTTTTGCAATTGATACCAAGAACTACAAGAGGATAGACAGCCAGGAAGGTGTGGAAAACATGTGGCACGAAGTAGAGAACTTTAAAGAATTATCCAAAGTTTGGCAATTGAGATTTAATGCTAAAAAATCAGTCATGCTCCTAGGCTACAAAAACACAGTATAGGAGGTGAACTGGTCCAAAGGGTGGCTACTAAGACTGTGGGGAAAAAAAGATTTAAACATGTTTAAATACAGAAGATGGGCCTCAAAAGAAAGGAGAAAAGGGGCAGACAGGAGAAACCCTAAGGAAGTATTTCTTTACAGAGAGGCCACCAGGACAGTATCTGAACTTAAGAAAGCATGGGACAAGCACAGGGGACCTCAGGCAGTGGTAGGGATTATAAAACTGACAAGTTGGTATAGATGGGAGGACTAAATAGAAATATGATGGCAGGAAAACTAGAAAATACAGCCTATTTTTCTCTGTTTTTTTGCCAGGAACTGGGATACCACAGCAAGCAGAACTGGGAATAACTGGGTTTTCCTTACCATGAGCTTAGATCAGTGGAAAGGGATGAAATGAAATTTACTGGGGAAAGATTAAAAAAAAGAGTATTTCAGGGATTGATCCTGGGGGCTGATCAACACCACCAGGATGTTAGAAGAGGAGAAGTTAAATTTCCTATTAGTTCTGTTACATCAGGACAGGCCTCGCAGGTTGTTTGTTCCCCCTACCAGCAGATGGAAGCAAAGAACACGGTTTTCCTTAAGTAACATCTTACTTAAGGGAGATACAGTTCAGAAGGCATCCAGTATATACCAGTGACAAAGCTCCAGATCAGATCCAAAAACTGAACTTAAAATAGCAGCAACAAATATAAATTGAACTTGAGAAGACTCTGTGGTCTCTAACCTATCCTGAACACAGAGAAAAAGACAGGAAGAAGGTCACAACTATGTACAGCTCGGCAACAGACAGAAGAAACACCTAGCACCTGATATAAGTTGGCCTTGTTTCCCAAGAGGGTCCTGGACTGGTGTAACAGGACTAAAGGAAAGGAAATTAACAGGAAAATTTCTCCTTCCATCTCATCCTACACATGTAGAAATACCAAAGCCATACTGACCCAAGTGGGAAGGGCAAAGGCCCCCTTGAGAACCTCCTTGGCCAAAACATTCAGTAGGTAATGTTTCACAAATGTATGTAAGAAGGACCATGAGCCTATAAATATCTGCAGGTGTAAGCACCAGCACCTCTGCCCAAGACTACTACTGGGTTTTTGTGGAATGTGCTCGAACCAACTCCAGAGGCCTCTTGCCAACTAGCACATAAGCCAAGAAAATTGCCTCTTATCCAGCATGCCAGAGTGGCCTTTGAAGCTGCTTCTCCCTTACGCAGTCCCCCAAAAACTACAAAACGTTCAGATTTGCAAAAAGCATAAGAACATAAGAAATTGCCAAGCTGGGTCAGACCAAGGTCCATCAAGCCCAGCATCCCGTTTCCAATAGAGGCCAAACCAGGCCACAAGAACCTGGCAAGTACCCAAGATATTCCTCCAGATATCTAAATCAACTGCCTATGGACATCCAGACATCAGATTTGAATTAGTCTCTGCATTCATAATGTGAAAAGCCAGAAGAGAGACCATCTAACTGATATGGAACATTGAACTGACCTTCAGAAGAAGAGATTGTACATAATGCTACCCTTATAAGATTTGAGGATAACTGCAGAGTGGCAGTTACTACCCTTCAGAGTAACTTGGGGGTAACCTGCACAGCATGGCAGATACTACCATAAGAAGCTTGCTGGGAGACTGGATGGACCATTTGGTCCTTTTTTGCCATCATTGCTGTTTTACTATGTTACGGATCACGGGAAGACAATGCCTATAGCTCCAAAATGCAATGAGTGGAACAGATAGCAACCAAAAGGCCATTTTCAGGGAGAGATCCTTCAGGGAGCTGTGCTTTAAGAGCTTAAAAGGGAGCCCCCATCAGGACTCAACACCAGATTAAATTCCCATGAAAACAATTACTGGTAACCAAAAAGAAGGCACAACCTCTTAACCCCGCTGAAGGAACCTAGCGACATCTGGATAACCTACCTTCGACACTGCCAGCCTCCCTCAGAAGCAAGAATTAGCTGCCACCTGAACCTTCAGAAATTGCAGCATGAATCCCTTTTCCAATCCCCCCCCCCCCCCCCCACCTCAGAGAAATGCCAGGATGCATGGAATCGTGGCCCGCTAGGGAGATTCCAACAGAGCTCCACAGAAGGCCTCAAAACAAATGCCAAACTTGAATGTAGGCCAATGAGGTTGACGTCTTTCAAGGGCTCAAAAGGGTGGAAGTCGCTGAAGGGGAATATCCCTTCCTGCACAACCACTGCTGCTCAAGAGCATGGCATAAGGCAATGCAGATGGGTCCTCCATGACCAATGGTCCATGAATCAACAGCCCAGGGCTCCCTAGCAGCTGCAATGGACGGTCTACCTGGAGATACATCAGATCTGCGTACCAGGGTCTCTGTAGCCAATCCAGCACGACCAAAACAAAATAATCAACTGCATTCCACTTCTACACACCAAAGCACTCTTCCCATGAAAGGCCACGGGGGGACGATGTAAAGGGGGTGTGTGTCCAGCTCTCTCCACCGATGGAACTTGGTGATTTGGTGGATCATATTAGATCCATTAAAGGATAACCCCATCTTTGACTGATCAGCCGGATGGCTGCCTGACTCAGCTCCCACTCTCCTGAATCCAGGTGTGTCAGGCTGAGGAAGTTCTCCTTTGTTTTCTTGTCCTGCGATGTATGCAGCAGATAAAAGATTCACCTCCGCCCATGGGAAATGCAGTGTCTTCTCCTCTGACACCCACTGACTTCTGGTGCCCCTTTGTCGGTTCACATAGGGCACTGCTGTCACACTGAGTGACAGAACCCGGATTGCTTTGATTTCAAGAACAGAGAGGAAGTGTTTCAGGACCAAAAGGATTGCCCTGGTTTCCAACCTGCTGCTAGACCACAAATCCTCCACCAGAGACCAATAGCCACAAGTCACCTGTTGCTAGCAATGAGCCTCACCTGGTCAGACTTGCATCTGTCATAACCAGAATCCAACAGGGTGTGACTAGGCAGACTCTCTGCAGAAGGTAAGAGGACACCAGCCACCAAAGAGGCTAGCGAGTCAGGCGTGAAGACTGCAGTGGCCTCATATGCATTTCTAGCCCATGGGACCAGATCTAGTGTTGCCACCATCAACTCAAGGACTTGCAAGTTGTCAGAATAAGTAGAGCCAGCAACCTCCACCCCTGCAGGATCACCTTGTTCACTCTTTCGTCCTTGAGCATCTGGCCATGCTGAGTGTTGAAGCATGCTTTCAAATATTCCAGGGACTGAGCAGGTTGAAGTTTGCTCTTTGCAAAATTGACTATCCAACCCAAGTTTTCTAAGATGTGAATCACCCTGTTGTACATACAGTCTCTTGATAGGACTTTGCCTGGATCAGCTAGTCATCCAGATATGGTTGGATCATAAGGCCTTCCTATCTCAGAACTGCCACCATTATCTTGGTAAATATGCGTAGCGCAATCGCTAGCCCCAAATGGTAACACTCTGAACTGGAATTCCTCCTACAGAACTGAAGGTACCTTTAATCCTCTTGCCAAATGGGAATGTGGAGGGAGGCCTCTGACAAAAATAGAGGTAACAGATATTCCCCTTGATAGACTGTCATGAGGACGGAGCAAAGTGTTTCCATACTGAAGTAGGTAACTCGCAAACTGTGCTTTACCCCCTTGAGATCCAGAATAGGCCAAAAGGAGCCATCCTTTTTTGGGTACCACAAAGCAGATGGACTAGCATCCCTGGCCCTGCTCGAAGCAGGTACCGGTATAGCCACCCTTAAAAGATGCAGCTTCAATAGTGTTTTGTGAACCACCTTCTGCTTGGCTTGAAAACAAGGAGAAACAATAAAAGCATGGAGAATGGGTTGCCAGAAAGCTTTGTAACCAGTGTGGATTATCTCTACCATCCACTGACCTGAGGTTATCTGGGTCCAGTCCCTGTAAAACTCCTACAAGCAGCTTTCCGCCATGGTTATTAATGAGTGGACCCGCTGCCTCCTCATGGTGCAGACATTAAGGACCTTGAGTGAAAAAGAATTTTCTGATTAGTTTTAAATGTGCTACTTGTTAACTTCCTGGAGTGCCCCCTAGTCCTATTATCTGACAGAGTAAATAACCGATTCACATTTACCAGTTCTAGCCTTCTCATGATTTTAAAGACCTCTATCATATCCCCCCTCAGCAGTCTCTTTTCCAAGCTGAACAGTCCTAACTTCTTTAGTCTTTCCTCATAAAAGGGCCGTTCCATTCCCTTTATCATTTTGGTTGCCCTTTTCTGTACCTTTGAGATGCGGTGACCAGAATTGCTCCAAGGTGCGGACTCACCATAAAGCGTTAGAAGCATTGATTCCTAGATCAAAAGAAAATTTATCAAGTCCTGCCTTATTCTAGGTTTTGTTTATAGCATTTTCTCTGCCTTTGTACCATCTTTCCCTCACTCTTCCTCCCATTCCCTGGCACAGCAGCTCTGCCGAAGAACCGGGGCTGGATTCCCAACTCAGGATGTAGCATGAGATACTGTTCACAGCCCTGGGCACAAGGAGAGTGAGAACTAAATGTTCTGCAACGCTGATATCTCATGGCTGGTGCTTGGGCCCTAGCCGAGGACTATCACTGTAATGCCTGGGAATGGAGAGAAAGTAGGAGAAAAACCCCTGGGGGACACCAAATCTCAGCTCTGCTTCCAACTCAGGTGGGAGCCTGAATCCGTGATAGGGAAGTTTTAATAACCTTTCTGGGCCCGATCGCCACAGGGCAGCCTGCAGGAACTGCTCTTCTCGCTCCTCCTCCCATACTGGGGGCTGTCAGCATCACTTGGCTGATAACAGACTGTGTGCATGTGCTGCCAAAAAGTGATACGATCAGCCAAGAAAGGAAGGAAATAAAGTGCCGCACTGCCAGAGTAGGGTTTAATCGGGCGGGCAGGCAGGCTACGGGCCATACTGCTTCTATAAACGTTTTGATGCTATATCTGCTATTTCTCCTCCTCCCAGGATTATTCAGAATTTTTCCTGCTCATTCTTTTTTTCGTTGTGAGCTTTGGGGAAAATGTGCATCTCTGGCATCTTTGCATTTTGCACACAAGAGTAGTGCGGGTCTATTTCTCCACAGTCTGCTTCTTGGGGCTTGTGTCTGGTCGGGGAAGGCTGTTCAGACAAGCCTTCCCCGACCAGGGCTAACATTAGACACATCTAGATACGATCATAACTCTCCTGCACTTACTTCTTCCTCGTTGTAATTAGTTCATGAGTTATCTATCCCCCTCTATGCTCTTCCTTCCCAGTTACATACCCCTGTTTATTGAAACTTTAAACTTCCACTAGTTAAGGTTATGTTATTTCTTTCCTTCCTTGTAAACCGATATATATGATATGATATTTTTCATGAATGTCGGTATATAAAATGTTAAATAAATAAAAATAAATAAATTTATCAGGAACCCAATGTTTTTCAATGAATTTAAATGTTTTTTAGAAAACATAAGGGAATTAGTATCAGAAAATAATGTGCTGTTATAGCAGGCACAGTCGTCTGGCTCTTGCCCACACTTATGTTTTCTAAAAAAGTTTTAATTCATTGAAAAACATTGGGTTCCTCAAATGCTGGTTTAATGGTGTATTGTTGTAGACTAGAGTGAGGACATAGCCTGTATAGAGAATTGCATCATTCCTAATACTCTAATAAATGCAAAAAATTCCTAATATAAAATTAAGCAACACACACTGACAAACAGAAAAGAAAAGAAATATAGTAACGAGATACTTATCAACCCTTGAATAGCCTAAAGGTTTCATCAAACAGAGGCCTTATAAGGTTTCCTAAGTGGAAGTGGAGACAGTGATGCAGATTTGAAGACTGAGGAGACAAAGTAGGCTTCTTGATAGCACAACAGTACGACCAGGTCCAGGACAGCATGTAGGAAGTGCTCCTCTTCCGCACTCAGCATCACTAGGCCTAATAATCTGTCCATATCTTGCCCGAGGAGGCGGCAGGAGCGGTTGAACACCTCTGGCACTACAGACCAACTCCACATTGTACAGCTGCGTTAGCTCAATATCGCAAACTGGATTGGAGTCGCTGAACCTGTTGCTAACTGGGACAGCAAGCTTTGCCCTGGCCTCAAAAAATTTTTATTATTTCTGTGTAAATCTTTCCTATTGATGTGACTTGTGTCCCACGCCTTGTCCTCAGAGAGCACTACAATACTCACACAATGCCTCCTTTCTACAATGACCTTTCTGCTCGGAGCTTGCAAAAACGCTTCTCCCATCCCTCTCACATTCTCCAAGCGCCGCGTGCAAAGAGAAGAGACGGCAGAGGCGGAAGCAGCAGGAGACGCACTGGAGCAGGTCTTCAAAGGTGCACACCGCTCTGCATGATTAATTCAAGAGGCAGCACAGAAGAATTATTTTAAAAAATCACAGTAAAAAGGTTCATCCTGCAATATTCTTTGGCTGGGAAAGATTGACCACTCCCCTCAAAAATATTCAGAACAAGTTACATCAACTCAATTTTCCACTGATAAAATTACGGAAAGGCAGAGCCTTAATCATCTTCACCACAGGGATTTTACCAACCTGGAATTCAGAGTGGATAAGTCATTTTTATTCCTCATTATTCTTAGTCCTAAGCAGATCACAATTAAAAACCAGCACAAAACTAACAAACCGACTGCTGATGCAAACTATTTCTCCATCGCCCCGTGTCAAATGTTCAGAGCGCCTGCTGACTTTGCAAAACACAACCTCCCAATCACCTCTAAACAAGCCTCGGAGCGGCTGAATCAAACGGAGACATCGTAAAGGCTTGGAATGAGGTTCCAGCCCACATCCTCTCACAGGATTCGGAGTGACCCATACAAAGGGGTGCAAGCTCCAGGAATGAAACGGGATCTAACCAGTCAAGGAATGGGCAAGCAGTGCAGAGCAGGGGTAATACCATCTCTCAGTGCCGCCCCCAGAACCTCTCCCACATAAAGTGCCCTGCAATAATCTAACCTATGCGAGAGCAGGGGTAATACCATCTCTCAGTGCCGCCCCCAGAACCTCTCCCACATAAAGTGCCCTGCAATAATCTAACCTATGCGAGAGCAGAGGTAATACCATCTCTCTCACTGCCCCCCCCCCAGAACCTCTGCCACAAAGTGCCCTGCAATAATCTAACCTATGCGAGAGCAGGGGTAATACCATCTCTCAGTGCCGCCCCCAGAACCTCTGCCACAAAGTGCCCTGCAATAATCTAACCTATGCGAGAGCAGGGGTAATACCATCTCTCTCAGTGCCGCCCCCCCAGAACCTCTCCCACATAAAGTGCCCTGCAATAATCTAACCTATGCGAGAGCAGGGGTAATACCATCTCTCTCAGTGCCGCCCCCCCAGAACCTCTCCCACATAAAGTGCCCTGCAATAATCTAACCTATGCGAGATCATTGCCTGCAGAAATCCTCCAGCTCTAAGGTTGAATCCTTTTTAAGAAGCACAATTTATAAAATGCCCCCTTGTCCATAGCTTTAGCCTGAGGATGGAAGGATAGGACACAGATCATCTTCAAAGCAAAGTATGTGGAATATCCGCTGGCAGTTCTCAGTTCTCTTAACGTTTAGATATCATGTGGTCTCCTACAACCTTTTTTTTAAATGACTTTTTCAAATATACAAAGCAAAGCTCTGCTTGTGCATGGTAACATGTAGGTAGCACGGAAAGTATAAATAGTTACACAGGAAAGAAAAAGGAAGTTATAAGCATTTCTGATTACCTATCAACATCTCAAAATCAGACCAACGGGAGGCCAAATTTACAGGAGAGAAAAGAGGGCTCAACACGAGGAGCTACTAACTAAGAACTGAGCAAGACTCAGGGAAGTGCAGGACTCAACCAGGTTTATTTATTTATTTTAGAGTCCAAAAAGGTCCTTAATTGTTCTGGAACAAAAAATACATAAGACATTATTACATTTCCATGGATAACGTAGAGTGAGAGAGGCTCCTGCAACAAGGACACCACATGTCTCTTAAGTTACTGTAGAAATGAAGGAGCTGGGGTTCCCTCCCCTGAGAGCAGGGGGCACTCTTGTTCACCAGCGATGCACCGGTTATGAATTATAATAGCCACGCACAGGAGAGGCCCAAACCCTGCTACCCTGAGCTTTAAACTACCTTGCAAGCAGCACTGGGGCCATTATCAGAAGTTCCTATGCAAATAAAGAAGGCAGACTGGAGAGAGAAACGGAGCAGAACGTCGGGGACAGCTTGGGATGACTACGTGGCAGTACCCTCCACCCACTAGCAGGGTACGCATGAGCTTATGCATATTCATCAGCGGAGAAGCACGAGACAAGGGGGCACAGAGTTCTGTTTCCAAAAAAAGAAAAAAATGTTAAGAATCTGGAAGGGAGGACGTTCTGTTCCAGAAAGGAAGAGGCCAGAGGGGACCCAGAAGCCTAAAAGGTAGCGGCATGGACCCCTGTAGGAGCACAAACCCTGAGAGCGAGAAGCTGTGCCAAGATGTCCCTGGAAGCAGAAGGCGGGTCTGAAGCCTGCCAGATCTCCCTGCAGCCAGTGCAGGAAGCAAGGCTCCCCCACGGCTCGCTCTCCAGCCAGAGCCTGCGTCTCAGGTGCAGAGGAATTAGCCACAGTTATTTATATCAAAGCAGGCCAAGGGCTGTGCCATGCCACAGAGCTTTCTATAGGGAAAACTGCTGCTTAGTAGCCAGGATGTTAAAGATAGGAATTATTATTTTCTGAATGCTATGTCCTGCCAAATCGGATGAATAAAAGTCTATTTCCGAGGAGCCCACCCATTGTCCCTTGCCTGACTTATGATGGCAGGGCAGTGTCTGTGGCAGACAGCCCTCTGCACCCCCTATGTATCTGGGAGGAACTGGAGGCTCCATAAGTTACTAAATTAGGCTCCCTCGCAGCCTTTACGCAAGTCCAAAGTTAATTCTGTAGCCTGATAAGCAGCAGATGCCAGGCATGCTTTTGTAACTATTTGTTTGTTTTGCTTAAACTAATGGGGAGCATTGACCTGCACTAGGTCCTAAATAAATGATTTTTCTCAGAAACTGTCTTAAGTACTTTTCTAGCTGGTAAAAAGGAAGCAGCAGGGGAGAGGTAATAAAACCTTAATTCCCCCTACAGGACTATACTGCAATAAGAGATTTGTGTTTCATATCCAAATCTTTGGTTGGGAGGGGTGGCTATGAGGCTACAGTTTTATTGTTTAAGCAGAACGGCTAGATCTCATCTTCATATAATGCGCGGGGGATCTCTTCCCCCGTCACGCAGGCGGAAATACTGCAGTACATCGTCCATACATCGTCCATCACATGCCGAGCCTGCCACATCAAGGAGAGGGTGGGCGGAGTGGAATTTTCCCACTTCTTATACTGGCAGCATGTGTCCTTATAAATAAGGCATTGCCACTAATTATCAAGTCCTGTTAAGCTCTGAATGTTGATTTATCATATTAGAAACTATCCTATATGGAAAAGCTCTGAATCTGCTGACCAAAGCAATATATACAAAGGTGTTTTGCTTTGCTGGCTAGATCTGAATGGTTCTCTCATCTTGGGGATAGACTGGAATTGCCTGAATGGATAAGGAACGACAGATCGCGGGCCCTTGCTGGACAGCACAGTTTGGGTACAAACCTTTAGTTTGAGAGATGTATGGAGGGAGCATAACGCCAGCAGTTGAGATTATACTTACTTGCCACGAAACCTGAGGTAGGAGAGATTTTCCTGTGTAGTGAATTGGCAATGGCGAGGTCTGGGACTGCGATTTACTACCCAGTTACCTTGGCTTTGACTGACAGGCTCCACTCGTGGTCAGTGGAGGTTAAATCTTAGGAGCACCATTACAGAGCCTGAGTATACACTCAGAAGATTACAGCCTGGTCCTCAGATGGGAAACACTAAAGGCAGTGCTTGAAGCAAAAACAGCATTTATTGGTCCCTATAATAAGCAGCAATCGCGCATGCAGATGGACTACTTTCTACCATTCACAACCTTGAGAAACAGAAGTGCAATTGCTCTGACAGGACATATAGAGAGCTGCAACCTGCTAGACAAGAAGAACTGCATAGGTTACAGGCTAATCCAATGGAAAAATCTTTACATTTTACCAGGCACAATTATTATGAGCATGGAAATTAAAAATGGAGGTCTCTTCTGGTCAGGGCAATTAGAGCATCAGGTTGGCGATTGGTAGAGTGAAAGATATGGGGACCTTGCATCACTGATATTAACAGGGTATTTACTGCTTAATAACGACTTCTATAAAGCATATGAAGTTATGTGAGAGGCTATTACCAATATGGATGGAGAACTTGTTCACAATCACTAGCAGTTCCTAAACTAATTACAAAGCTCCCTCTCCATTTTGGAGCTAGCGATTGACTACTAGTCTTTGTCTGTCTGAAAAATGGAATGAGAATTTGTCTGTCAAGATCAGTGATGGCAAACTCCAGTCCCTGAGTGCCACAAACAGGCTGAGCTTTCAGAATATCTGCAATGAATATGCATCAGAAAGATTTGCATGCAATGGAGGTAGTGCATGCATATTCATCGTAGATATCCTGAAACCCCGGCCTGTTTGTGGCACTCGGGGACTGGTCTAGATGCAGACTGGCAATTGATCTGTGATCCATTTGTAAATGGTCTATTTGTAGTAAAAACCAGGAGCTGATGTACGGTTTCTTACACTGCAGATATTACTATCCCTTAAGTTTTTCCAGATTCAGTGACTCGAGTCCCTTTTGCTGGAGACGTCACAAAGAGGGGAGTTATAATATACATGGTGGTGGTATGGCATGGATTTGGGGGAACTGTGGAAGCTATCATGGGGTCCAGCATGGTTTTATTTCCTCAGTAATAAGACTGATCTCACATTCGTATACTTCTGAAAGACCTCCCGAAAAGTATCCTCCTAGTGACAAAAAGTTGAGTTTGTAGAGCTCTGTTTATTAGCACTGTCACTATTTCAGGATGGCTGTTCTTACTGCCAACTTTTATATTTGTTTCATTTATAATCCACAACATCCAACATTGTTGAGCTATGTGACTTACAGTGCAAGATATACATAAACTTATTATATCTCAAAGATTTTATATTGATGTAATATTGTTTTACTGATTCATTTTTTGTATATCGTGCAAGATGTCTTTAGACATTGTATGCCCATGTCTATACCCGGAGTTTGCAAAAATAAAGATGTAAAAAAAACCACGCAACTAAACGCGCCATAGTTTATAGTACAGAGTCTGCCATCCAGTTTTGCAAGCAACTCAGCAAGCCCCGATCAGAGATTATACCCTGGCCATAGCTGAAGAAGTTGAGAGAATGCACAAACCTGCTCCAGCTATCCTGCCAGCACATATCCAGGAGTCTCAAGGCCTGTATGAGCCAGGATCTCATCTTTGTATGCTGCACAGCTACCCTTGGAGCTTAAACCTGTTACAAGGACGCTCCCGCCTTAAGACTGGCGTCAGGAGCATCTCACGCCAAAGAGTCATTTTTTATGAGCTTATGAATCAGGAAGGCTTCCACAGGATAAGCCAGAGGACCAACCCTATTTTCTCTCTTCTCCCCTGAAATGCTAGAGATCAAGCAAGATTGAACAATCAAAGGAGAAAACAACTCCGTCCTGATGGAAGGAACATCCTCCCTGGGGGAATATTCCCTCTCCTCTACCAATCCTGCGACTTCCCTGCACTCCAGTCCTCCTCTTCCCACCGCCCACAGGGACACCTCCATGAGGAAGGGCAGGACAGAAGCAGCCCCTGCACCTCCCTTTTAAATAAAACAAAGCCTGATGCAGCCAAAGCAGAAATTCTGGGACTAGAAGGCAGGAGTTCCCCTGGCAGATCCACAGCACAGAACTCAAGGGCTGCTTGCAGCATAGCTGGAACGTGCGCCACGAAGGAGCGCCACGAACGTGCGCCACAAGTCGGCACCATGATACTTAAAAGCTCTGCTTCCTGCCACGTCCCCCTCTCCCCCATATACTGCCAGAAGTGCCCCCTCCCTCATTAAAAGGTAATATCGGGAGCCAGGACATTTCTTCCAGCATCCGCCCTCTAACAACAACAAATGTAATAAGATACACGGACACCAAAATGAGATCAAATACCCCGCATCTTTATTTACATAACAGGTGCCCAAACCTAACATAAGTGGGAAACCAATAACCCACACAGTGAACATCCAGCACTGCTGGGTCACAGGACCTGACAAGCCATTCCCATGACCCCCGCCACAGCCCAGCAAGGAGCCACACGTGGGACAACCACCTCTGTCAGGTCAGGCAACCAATCAGCACAAGGCTGAACCCCGACCAGCTCGGGTAACCCGCCCACCCCCAGCTGCAACCAATCACAAATCACTAACCAGATTAAGTAGAAGGGCAGGTGGGCGGGATGAGGCAGCAGCAGTGACGGCAGGCAAGGGCGCTCAACTCCTCCCCTTCCCTGTAAGCCCCGCAGCGCCAATCAGCTCCCACCCCTAATGGTGGGAATGCAAACCCCAACGCACACTACCCTAGACCGAATGGAAGTTCCAGGCCGGCATCCCCCATATTACTACGGGCAAGCACCGCAGCTATACACGTGCGCCGTCGTCCCTTCCGTCACGTCCCCCGTCAGAGGCGAGCACCGCAGCTATACACGTGCGCCGTCGTCCCTTCCGTCACGTCCCCCGTCAGAGGCGAGCACCGCAGCTATACACGTGCGCCGTCGTCCCTTCCGTCACGTCCCCCGTCAGAGGCGAGCACCGCAGCTATACACGTGCGCCGTCGTCCCTTCCGTCACGTCCCCCGTCAGAGGCGAGCACCGCAGCTATACACGTGCGCCGTCGTCCCTTCCGTCACGTCCCCCGTCAGAGGCGAGCACCGCAGCTATACACGTGCGCCGTCGTCCCTTCCGTCAGAGGCGAGCACCGCAGCTATACACGTGCGCCGTCGTCCCTTCCGTCAGAGGCGAGCACCGCAGCTATACACGTGCGCCGTCGTCCCTTCCGTCAGAGGCGAGCACCGCAGCTATACACGTGCGCCGTCGTCCCTTCCGTCAGAGGCGAGCACCGCAGCTATACACGTGCGCCGTCGTCCCTTCCCCCGTCAGAGGCGAGCACCGCAGCTATACACGTGCGCCGTCGTCCCTTCCCCCGTCAGAGGCGAGCACCGCAGCTATACACGTGCGCCGTCGTCCCTTCCCCCGTCAGAGGCGAGCACCGCAGCTATACACGTGCGCCGTCGTCCCTTCCCCCGTCAGAGGCGAGCACCGCAGCTATACACGTGCGCCGTCGTCCCTTCCGTCACGTCCCCCGTCAGAGGCGAGCACCGCAGCTACACACGTGCGCCGTCGTCCCTTCCGTCACGTCCCCCGTCAGAGGCGAGCACCGCAGCTATACACGTCCCCCGTCAGAGGCGAGCACCGCAGCTATACACGTGCGCCGTCGTCCCTTCCGTCACGTCCCCCGTCAGAGGCGAGCACCGCAGCTATACACGTGCGCCGTCGTCCCTTCCGTCCCGTCCCCCGTCAGAGGCGAGCACCGCAGCTATACACGTGCGCCGTCGTCCCTTCCGTCACGTCCCCCGTCAGAGGCGAGCACCGCAGCTATACACGTGCGCCGTCGTCCCTTCCGTCAGAGGTGAGCACCGCAGCTATACACGTGCACCATCGTCCCTTCCGTCACGTCCCCCGTCAGAGGCGAGCCCCGCAGCTATACACGTGCGCCGTCGTCCCTTCCGTCACGTCCCCCGTCAGAGGCGAGCACCGCAGCTATACACGTGCGCCGTCGTCCCTTCCGTCACGTCCCCCGTCAGAGGCGAGCACCGCAGCTATACACGTGCGCCGTCGTCCCTTCCGTCACGTCCCCCGTCAGAGGCAATCTCGTACCTCGGGGCTTCACAGCCTCTACCATGACACTACCCACTTCTGCTGCCCGCACCTTTCCTCCTGCTATGGCTGCATAAGGCTCTCTGCTTGCTTTTTTAAAAATCTTTTTAATATTTTATTATAGTTTACATGCTTTATATTTATGTTTTTTTGATTGCGTATTTGTAAAGATGTTAACTGTTTTGAACAAGGTCACATGAAGTCGTGTAATGGTTAAAGCAGCAGGCTAGGAACAAAGGAAACCAGGGTTCAAATCCCACTGTGGCTCCCCGTGACCTTGACATCACTATACCTTTTCCATAACTTCTCTCTACAATGTTTAAGAAATATTTCTGAAGATTTTCCCTCTGGTGACTAAGGATCCAGCAGTGCTGTTCCTTTCCAGATACGGGGGGGGGGGGGGGGGGGGGGCTGGGTCATTGCCAGCCAGCAGCTCGGTGGCCCAAAGGCAGGGCAGGCCCGCCCCTGTACTTCTGTGGCCAGAGCTCCAGCCGCTGTTGGATATCACTTTGCTTACCCAGTAAGGGAAGTTTACTTTATTTGCTCCTCCTGCATTGCTGTAAGACAGGAGAGGCAGATTTTTATGTTCTTTTCATTAAAACTGTTGCTGAATTGAGCCTGTTGTGCCTACATCTTACTCAGACCCATTTCCTTTTATCTGTCTGCAGAAAACACCGAGGAAACTAAGAGAACCAACGCTTTCTTTGGTAGTTGACAAAAAAAAAAAACTGTCAGTATAGGAATCATCCATAATCTTGCAAACTCATGCACTAAGCTCTGATCAGAACTAGTGTGCTTAGTGTATTTTACTCCACTTCTCACTATAGGGCCGAGCGCACTGTTTAACCCGTGGATGGACACACATCCACAACCCCTTGTAGCATAAAGGGATTAGCGCGTCCAAAATGCACATCCGCCCCCGAATCTAATAGCACTCATCACGCAAATGCATCCTCCCCAGATCATAAAAAACGTGCACCCAACCTGCAGAGCAGGCGTTAATTTCTGAGCAGCCCAAAAAAGTGCACAGAAAAACAGAAAATACTGCTTGTCTTAATATCATGGCAGGAACCAAAAGGCTTAAAAACAAACAAAAAAACAAAACTGTGCTGGCTGTCTGGTTGGCAAAAGCGATGCTCAATTAACTTACAAGGAGGCACTAGGGGTGCACATTTGTCCCTAGCGCCTCCTCAGCAGCACGACCCCCTCATTTAAATATTCAATCTCTGGCCCAGGAGAGGTGCTGAGCACCCGTTTCCCACCCTGATTTATTGCATCAGCCCCTAGGTTTGCTATATATAAAATGCACTGCCTTTACAATGAAAAAACATTGACCAAATGATGAATCAGTTGCTGAATTGTCACAGGTTTCCTTAAACCAACTAATCTTGCTGGAATAGCAGTGTCAGACATCCGAACGTCATGGCCTGGCAACAGCGTACACTAAACACTCTCTATGAACAGGATGGAAAATACTGCCCGACTCGCCACAACACAACCAACCTAACATCACTCCTGTGACTGCCTACGCAGGGACGGGACAGGCCTGCTGCTGTGATCACAACGGAGCCACTTCTTGCAGGGGCAGGTGCTAAACTGCCTCCGCACTCGAGTCAAAAAGACGAGAGCAATCACAAGCTTTTCTTTCACGCTGCAATGAAGTGACTATGACTCTGGATAATAGCTTGGACTCTCGTTTATCTATTTGTCAGCCACATGCTATTTATTGTTAGTAACAACACAGTACCGGAAAATTGGGGTTTTAATAATAAAAATAATAAAAAAAAAAAAGGCGAGAGCATCTATGTAAAAGTGGCCCGACTCTGCCAGACTCAAGGCTTGCAACACCTTTAGGTCTTCACAGTGCTAGAGGGCAGAATCTGAGGCCAACTCACGGATGCCAAAATGGAAAGCTAGGATTTTGGTGGAGGTGCAGTAGAACTGCCACATTTTGGCGATTAACAGGATGACATTATGAGGGTCATTTTCAAAGGAGTTAGTATGTTACATTTACATACCTATCATAGCAGTTTCCAAAACTCATTTATCTGCATGACGTGCACTTAACATGGGCAAAACTTATTGACAATTCGAGGGCACAGGTGAAGGAGTTCGATTCCATGAACCCCTGAAGACTGCACCACTGAGACGCCTCTCGTCTCTTCATGCCTGCAGTGAAACGCACAGCCATCTTGATTTACTAACATTTGCAACGCAAACGGAACCTAATACGTAGTGACGTACTCACGCACTAACATTTAGTGAAACGTAACTCCATTTTGGAATCATAATTTGTATTGTATTAATACGAACGCTGCCGCAAATGTCTAACCCGTCAATTAAATGACGAAACAATAGTCTGATCATAAGCTACACCTACTAGAGACCACGCTAGCTATTGCTTGTTCAGCAGTTTGTAAATTGTTTGTTCAGCAAAAACCAGAACGCATGTGTGAAAGATAAGAACTGTAAAGTGTATAAAGGTTTGCTCCTAAGGGGGCGTGGCATGCAGTTGTACTAAGCCGTCCGTTGTCTTAGCTGCATCTTGCTGGCAATAAAAGTCTATCTTTACGGATCAGTTGTCTGGGCCTCCTTACTGACTAAAAAGAGACGGTTACACAGGTACCACTCAGGTAGATTGGGTTTATACAGGTAAAACCCAGTTCTAAGCACGTACATTTTTTTGGAAAGTTACCCCCTTTCAGCAAAGCCCTGGGTTACTGGGTATTCCTTAGTGAGCTGCTCAAGCTGTGGCAGAGTCACCTCTTTAAAATAAATACATTTGGGTAAGGCGAGTCTCCTCTCCCAGGTTTCTCATTGTACGAGGAATTGGGAGGCTGGGCTGCTAGGCTGCAAGTGGAGGAAGGTTTGAATGAGTTGCAGTTAGAGAGGATTTTGTCTGAATGTAGAGCAGCTTGGTGTTTACTGGATCCATGTTCCTCACTTGTGATCCAAACGTTCATGGATGGTTTATTTTGTTGCTGGTTCAGATTGTTAATGCCTCTCTGCAGGAGGGCGTTCTCCCTGCAAAGCTGAAATGTTTAAAATGCAGACACTACGTGTCAAACCGTTTGAACTATCGCCTGGTGGCAAATATTCCTTTTTTATCCAAAGGTAACAGTGTCGTTCAGCCACTTCCAGAATGACTGGAGAGAGTAAACTGTTTGGCCGAGTGGCAGAGAATGAGGAAGCCCGTTCTGCTGATTGTTTGATCTGGTGGATCATACGATCGTCTTGCACGCTGTAGTAAACGGTTTGGCAGAGAATGAGGAAGCCCGTTCTGCTGATTGTTTGATCTGGTGGATCATACGATCGTCTTGCACGCTGTAGTAGACGGTTTGGCAGAGAATGAGGAAGCCCGTTCTGCTGATTGTTTGATCTGGTGGATCATACGATCGTCTTGCACGCTGTAGTAAACGGTTTGGCAGAGAATGAGGAAGCCCGTTCTGCTGATTGTTTGATCTGGTGGATCATACGATCGTCTTGCACGCTGTAGTAAACGGTTTGGCAGAGAATGAGGAAGCCCATTCTGCTGATTGTTTGATCTGGTGGATCATACGATCGTCTTGCACGCTGTAGTAAACGGTTTGGCCGAGTGGCAGAGAATGAGGAAGCCCGTTCTGCTGATTGTTTGATCTGGTGGATCATACGATCGTCTTGCACGCTGTAGTAAACGGTTTGGCAGAGAATGAGGAAGCCCGTTCTGCTGATTGTTTGATCTGGTGGATCATACGATCGTCTTGCACGCTGTAGTAAACGGTTTGGCCGAGTGGCAGAGAATGAGGAAGCCCGTTCTGCTGATTGTTTGATCTGGTGGATCATACGATCGTCTTGCACGCTGTAGTAAACGGTTTGGCAGAGAATGAGGAAGCCCATTCTGCTGATTGTTTGATCTGGTGGATCATACGATCGTCTTGCACGCTGTAGTAAACGGTTTGGCCGAGTGGCAGAGAATGAGGAAGCCCGTTCTGCTGATTGTTTGATCTGGTGGATCATACGATCGTCTTGCACGCTGTAGGCAGGTAGGTTTGGGGGCAGGGGATGGCAGTACAGTGGATTTTTTTCTATTTTAAGTAAAAGATAATCAGTTGTCAGTGTCAAAGGGACTTGGCTGAAGCTTTTGAAATGAAGTGTGGAGTCCCACAAGGCTCTACACTGTCCCCCTTGCTTTTGATACCTTTGGGAGCTGTAATGTGTTCCTTGGGTTTAAGGTTTTTATATGCGGAGGATGTAGTTGGTGATCCCTGTGGGAAGGATTGTGGAGTGAGCTCTTCTACAGTGAATGAGGGCTTGCACAGGATCTCTGACTGGTTGGTTGTAAATCTGTGGGTAAATGCATCTAAAACAACTGTTGATAAAAGCATCCGAGGACCCTTTCATTCCTTTGAAAATAAAAGTACATTTGAAGGAAGTAGATTAGTGGATAAAGTTAGAGACTTGGGGGTAATTATAGATTTGCAATCGCATATTTTGGGAAGGTGCCATGGTGGAGAGAAGTAGGTAAGATGAGGCATCGCAGGGGAACATTCTCAGTCTTTGCAGCAGAATTAGAGAATTCCACTCCAAGGAGGAGCTTTGATTTTCAGGAAGAAAGTGAAAACATGCCTGAAGGAAGAAAAATCTGAAAGAGGAAGAGGTGGGCAGTGGAGGAATAATGGGCTTCAGGTTTGTAGATGTCAGGACCGAAGTTCTATTCAAGGGATGGTTGAATTAAAAATGGACTGTTTTTGGGTGTTTTAAATGATGTATTTTTATCTGTTTTGGCAGTTCACAGCATTGTTCGGCTTTGTAAGCCTAGTTTCTGCAGTATATAAATAAATGAAATACAAGTTCCAGGATAGATCTTATAGCATGGGCTGCTACTCACACCTCTGATACCATCCCCACTAAAGCATTACTATCCATCCCCACGATCATCGCTAAACCCATTGCCGATATAATCAACTGCTCCCTCTCCCTTGGCAAAGTACCAGACCCCCTCAAACTTGCCGTCAAACCCCTCCTCAAAAAACTCACCCTCAACCCTACCAACCCCTCCAATTACCCTCCCACCTTCCCTTTTTAGCCAAAATTATGGAAAAAGTCAACTCCCAGCTCTCCGAATACCTGGAAGATCATAATATTCTACACCCATCCCAATTCGGCTTCCGTAAGTCTCTCAATACAGAAAGCCTCTTACTTTCACTCACTGACACTCTTCTCAAGGGCATGGACCACGGGCAATCCTTTATTCTTGCCCTCCTCGATATCTCCTCAGCCTTCGATACTATTAGCCACAAGATCGCACCTATCTGAAATTGGCACTACAGGCACAGCCCTTCATTGGTTTACTTCCTACCTTAATAATAGAGACTACACTGTAAAAATTGCAAACTCTGAATCCTCTCACATCCGCCTTACCCAAGATGTCCCTCAGGGCTCCTCCTTATCCTCCATCCTCTTTAATATATTCCTGTTGCCGCTCTGCCATCTCCTCTCTGACCTTCGCCTCAAGTTTTTCCTATATGCTGATGACGTCCAAATACTCATCCCTATACAAGAATCCCTCCCCAATCTCTAAAGTTTTGGGGAAACTGCCTTACTTCCATAAACACACACTCCTCACCAACCTCCACCTGGCCTTAAACACCTCAAAAACTGAACTCATATCTAACCACCACAACCTTACGCCACCCACCCCCTGCGACCCCACCCTCCCCTTGAATTCTTTCCCACACACCATATGAGACCTTGAAATCTCCATAGACCACCAACTAAACAAAAAAAACCACATTAACTCAACCCCTAAAAGAAGGCTTCAAGCTCCATATCCTCAAAAAACCTAAACCCCTGTTCCATGCACAAAACTTCTGTACAGTCTTACAAGGGACCCTACTATCAAAAATGGATTATTGCAATTCTTTACTCCTAGGCCTCCCCTACTTATCATCAAACCACTCCAAATGTTGCAGAATGCAATGGCCAGAATTCTAATACCTGCAAAGCTGACCACATCACCCCTGTCCTCAAGGAACTCCACTGGCTCCCCACCTCCTCCCGTATCATTTACAAAATCCTCACCATCATTCACAAGTCCCTTTACAACCACAATCTCCCCTGGCTTGATGACGCCCTCCACTTCTGCCCTTCCAACCGTCCCGCCAGAACAGCCCACAAAGGTACCCTCTATACCCCCACCCTCAAAATCGCTCACCTCACCTCCAGCAGGGAGCGAGCCCTATCTGTCGCAGGCCCCACCCGCTGGAACACCATGCTCCATGATCTCAGACTAGAATCTTGTACTCAAATCCAAAAAAAGCTAAAGACCTGGCTCTCGAAACAGGCATATCCGGAACTGGACCCCCACCTAGACCTCCCCTTTCCCTGCACTTCTATTCTCCTATTTCTGTCCAGCTTACAGTCCCCGTCCCCCCGCCTTCCTTCCTCTCCCCCCGGTTATTCCCCTTAACCTTTTACCCTCCCCCCCCCAATCCCTCCATTGCACTTTTACAACACTATATCTCCGTGCTTTCAAGATTGTATCTTGTCATATGGTTTATCCGCTAGTTCCTGTACCATGTCATTGTTTATTTGCAAGGTACTTCTTCAGTTTCTCCCCTGTCATCTTCTCTTCTGCTCCTCCGGTATCAAAGTAGCTCCTCGCTATTCTCCCCCCCCCCCCCCCCTTTTGTATTTTCTTCCACTTATTTCCTGTTCTTACTCATCCTTGCTCTGCCCCTGTAACCCCTTACCTCACCCCCATGCCATGTTTTTATTGTATATTGTGCTTATTGGCTACTTCATGTAATTTTTACTCCTAGATACTGTTCCTATATTAGTTTTTTCTGTCATCCTTCACCCTTCTATCACCTTTTCCTATTATTTCTTTGCTGCTCCCTCACCCCCATGCCATGTTTTTATTGTATATTGTGCTTATTGGCTACTTCATGTAATTTTTACTCCTAGATACTGTTCCTATATTAGTTTTTTCTGTCATCCTTCACCCTTCTATCACCTTTTCCTATTATTTCTTTGCTGCTCCCTCACCCCCTTGCCCTGTTTTTTTATTGTATATTGTGCTTATTGGCTACTTCATGTAATTTTTACTCCTAGATACTGTTCCTATATTAGTTTTTTCTGTCGTCCTTCACCCTTCTATCACCTTTTCCTATTATTTCTTTGCTGCTCCCTCACCCCCTTGCCCTGTTTTTTTATTGTATATTGTGCTTATTGGCTACTTCATGTAATTTTTACTCCTAGATACTGTTCCTATATTAGTTTTTTCTGTCATCCTTCACCCTTCTATCACCTTTTCCTATTATTTCTTTGCTGCTCCCTCACCCCCTTGCCCTGTTTTTATTGTATATTGTGCTTATTGGCTACTTCTTGTAATTTTTACTCCTAGATACTGTTCCTATATTAGTTTTTTCTGTCGTCCTTCACCCTTCTATCACCTTTTCCTATTATTTCTTTGCTGCTCCCTCACCCCCTTGCCCTGTTTTTATTGTATATTGTGCTTATTGGCTACTTCATGTAATTTTTACTCCTAGATACTGTTCCTATATTAGTTTTTTCTGTCGTCCTTCACCCTTCCCTATTATTTCTTTGCTGCTCCCTCTCCCCCTTGCCCTGTTTTTTGTACTTTCCTTCAGTTATAGGTAAACCGATATGATGTACCCACGAATATCGGTATAAAAAAGCTGTTACATAAATAAACGTGTTCCATCTAACTTATCCGTGCTTATACTGTTTCCTGTTCTCTTTATTTGGATCCCTTTTCCATTTCTTGAAAGATGTTTTTAGCTATTACAGCCTCTCTCACCTCACCTTTTAGCCTTCCTTCCACCTTTCCTAATGCATGGATATATCTGGGCTGGGTTTCCAAGATGGTTAAGAGCTAAACTCAACCTTTGCAGTTGCTCCTTTGGTTTTTTTTCCTAATCATTTCCCTCATTTTAACAGTCACCTCTTGAAAGTTAAATGAGGTCACAGTAGATTTCTTTAGTGTCCTCCCTTCCAGTTAAATCAAACTGTTAGGATCACTATTTCCAAGGGGCTCCAACACCGTTACCTCTCGCACCACATCCTGTGTTCTTATTCATAAGAATGGAAGTAAGGAGAAGGCTGGGAACTACAGACCAGTTAGTCTGACCTCCAGCAAAGACACAGAATCATGAAGTTTTTGGAATAAAACAGATTACAAGATCCAAGGCAGCAAGATTTTCCCAGAGATAAACCCCAGATTGGGTGACCAGAGTTAGATCAAGGGGGAAGAATGCTTGGATTTCATCAAGGCCTCTGACATGGTTCTGCAAAGGAGACTTGTAAATAAATTAAATGCCCTTGGTATAGAACCCAGAGTGACCGACTGGCTGAGAGAGGTGAAAAAAGTAGTGGAAAATGGAGTTCTCTGAGGAGGGGTTGTTACCAGCGATGTGCTTCTGGCATCTTTTCTTTTCAACATTGTGGAAGGATTGCCAGGAAAGGTCTGCCTTTTGCAGATAATACCAAAATGTGCAACAGGATGGACAGCCTGTGGAAGTTGTGGAAAACACTAGGTGGAATCTGACGAACCTTAAGAACGGTCTAGGATCTGGCAGCTAAGATTTAATGCTAGAAAATGCAGAGTAATGCATTTAGGATGCAAAATCCCAAGGGAGAGGTACAGTATTGGAGGTGAAATTCTAAACATTTCTAAGCATGAAAGAACAGCAGGATCTGGGGGTAATTGTATCTGATGATCTTAAGGTGGCCAAATGAGAAACTACTACTTACCTGAATATTTCCTTTTCTTTAGGCCAGTCAGATGAATCCAGAGCAAGTGGGTTATGCACTTCTACCAGCAGATGGAGACAGAGCAAACCGATGTCACAATTTATATATTCTAGGGATGTGTATTCGTTCAGGATGAACTAGGCAATTTCAATGAAATTGCCTAATTCGTCCTAGTTTGGGGACCCTGAAACCCGAATGAATTTTTCCCGAAATTTCAGGAAAAATTTGTTTTTGGCTTAGTATGCACTAACCCAAAATTCAGGTCTCCCCGAATTTCAAAGGCCCAAACCGCAGGAAATACAATATTTCCCGTTGCGGGCCGAAAATATATACCCATGCAGTGACATCAGCCTGCCAGTATTCTCTTCAAAAGTAACTGTGGACAGACTTGCAAAACTTGATTAAACAGATAACCATTTCAAATCTCAGCCAACAGGCAACACTGAGCTCAGACAAGAATGCATTAACACTAGTCTAGAGACTGGACAAACAAGCAATCCCTGTAAAAGCAGCCAAGGAAGGGAAGCTGGTTTCGATTGACTGTCCTAAAGAAAAGGAAATTATCAGGTAAGTAGTAATTTCTCATTTCTTAGCATCCAGTCAGATGAATCCAGAACAAGTGGGATGTACCCAAGCTATTCCCGAATAGGGCGGAAGGCTGCCCATGGTCCAGTCAAAACCACATGTGCAAAAGGCTGTGTCCTCCAGGCTTGCACATCCAAGATAATTCCTGTAGAAAGTGTGTAACGAGGATGACATTGCAACTCAGCAAATGTCGACAGGAAACAGTTTCACTTCCACCCATGACACTGCCTGAGCCCTAGTGGAATGAGCCCTGACATGACTAGGTAATGGCTTCCCAGCATCAACATATGCAGCCACGACTACCTCCTTAATCCAGTGAGCCAAGGTAGCCTGTGAGGCCTGCTCTCCCTGCCTGGTACTGTCGAGAAGGACAAAACAAGCGATCAGTCTTATGTAAAGGCTTAGTAACCTCCAGATACCAGAGAGCTTCTCTTCACATCCAAGGGTCACAACAGACAATACTCCTCTACATCTTTCTCTGTCCAGAGATGGCCTGATTCAAGTGAGAAGTCCGTGACCACCTTCAGTAGAAAAGGAACAGTACGCAGCTGTACCACCCTTGGAGTCACCTGGAAAAATGGTTCCTGGTAGTATGGAAACCCTACGCACAGAACAAATTGCCACAAGAAACACCATTTAAGGTCCGTAACAGCAAGAGCAAGTTATGCATCGGTCTAAACGTAGGGCCTGCTAAGAAATCCAATACCAAATTAAGACTCCATAAGGGCACCGGAAACCGCAAAGGACGACGAAGATGTTTCACTCCTTTCAGGAAATGGGCCACATCAGGATGAGCCAACAAGGATCCACCATTCACCTGACCTCAAACAGGTGAGAGCCACTACTTGTACTTTTAAGGAATTAAGTGCCAAGCCTTTATTCAAGCCTTCCTGCAAAAATTCCAAAATGAGCAGGATCTTGACTGAACAAGGAAGAGTACCTTGATCCTCACACCAGGCCTAAAACACTAGCCAAACCCGCACATAGGCCAAGGAAGTGGAGAACTTTCTAGCTCTTAGCAAGGTGAAAATCACTGCCACAGGGTATCCATGTTTCAGCAAGCGAGCCCTTTCAAGGGCCATACCGTAAGATAAAAAGAGTCAGATCTTCATGAAGAATAGGACCCTGCCACAACAGATCCCTGTGTGCCAAAGCCAAAGGGGCGATTCCGCCAGGAGCTGCCACAGATCCGTATCTCAGTTGCCTGGGCCAATCTGGAGCAACCAAGAGCACCATCCCCTCTACGGTGCTCGATCCTTCGGACTAATCTGCCCAACATGGGCCATGCTGGAAAGACATACAGCAACTTGTCTTCCAGCCACTACTGCACCAAGGCATCAAACCCCAAAGACTTTGAATCTCTCCTGTGACTAAAGAACAATAGAACTTTCGCACTGCAAAAAGTTGCCAGCAGGTCTAGAAACGGGAGACCCCAGCAATCCAGAATCAATTGATATGCCTCGTTTGATAGCACCCATTCTTCTGGGTCCAGATTTTTCCTGTTGAGAAAGTCTGCTCTTACATTATCATCTTTTCCTGCTATATGAAAGGCTGAGATCTGGAGATTTAGTTCGGCCCATTCCATAAGTTGATCCATCTCCTGTGACACTTGTTGGCTCTTGGTTCCTCCCTGCCAATTTATGTAAGCCACCATCACTGCTCAACCCTGCAACCGTTGCCGCCATTAAGCCAAGTACCTGCAGGTAGGACCATATGGTTGGACACAGAATGTTCATCAATAGAGCTGTACCATCAACTTCTGAATACAAGCTTTCAGCAGGAAAACCTTGCCATGCTTCATGTTGAACCAAACCCCAAGGTATTCCAATGACTGAGCAGGCTGAAGACTGCTCTTGGCCAGGTTCACCACCCAGCCGAGCTCCTGCATCAGGGAGATCACCTTTCAGTTCACCAGGTGGCTTTCTTCCAGCAATTTGGCTTGAATCAGCCAGTTGTCCAAATACAGGTGTACAAGGATACCATTGCTCCTCGATTCTGCTGCAACTACCCCATTAGGCCAAAAGGCAGTGCCTGAAACTGATAATGGCATCCCAGAACTGCGAAATGCAGAAAGTGTTGATGCTCTAGTCGAATAGGAATGTGAAGATCTCTTTGGACATGTCCAAAGAGGTCAGAAATTCCCCTGACTGCACAGCCATTATCACAGAGCACAAGGACTCCATACGAAAATAGTCATCTGCAGATGACTGTTGACACCTTTGAGATCCAGGATGGACGAAAGTATTCCCCTTTCTTGGACACAATGAAATAAATTGAATATCAACCCATATTTTCTTGAGACATGGGCACCGGAATCACAGCCTTGCCAATATATCCTCTACTGCCTGCTTCTTTTGTGGGGAGTGGCAGGGAGAGACCATGAACATATCCCAAGGAATACTGCGAAACTCCAGCGCATATCTCCGAAGAGACAGAGACAAGATGGAGGCGGTCCAGAGAAGGGCGACCAAAAAGGTGGAAGGTCTTCATCAAATGACTTATGAGGAGAGATTGAAGAATCTAAATATGTACACCCTGGAGGAAAGGAGGAGCAGAGGTGATATGATACAGACTTTCAGATACTTGAAAGGTTTTAATGATCCAAAGACAACGACAAACCTTTTCCCGTAGGAAAAAAAATCAGCAGAACCAGGGGTCACGATTTGAAGCTCCAGGGAGGAAGATTCAGAACGAATGTCAGGAAGTATTTCTTCACGGAGAGGGTGGTAGATGCCTGGAATGCCCTTCCGGAGGAAGTGGTGAAGACCAGAACTGTGAAGGACTTCAAAGGGGCGTGGGATAAACACTGTGGATCCATAAAGTCAAGAGGCCGTCAATGAAGAGTGGGTGGCTCGCCAGAATGACGGCTACTGCCTGGAGATAATACCCTTATTCAATAAACATACACATGGTTACTGTGACTCCAACATCGCTCTAAGCTTCAACAGCAAGAGGAAATGTGGAAAAAAGGATTTGCACTCACAAAGCGGGGAGTAGCTGGCTTGTTACGGCGCTTACTACCCCAAACCAAATAAGCCTGATACTTCACGCATATCCAGCATAGCTCTCTGCTTCAACAGCAGGGGAGAAGAAAAACAACCAATAAGGGCTGAATAACAGTCTGGGTAAAACAAATAAGCATGGGTGTAGCTTGCTTATTGCGGCGGTTACTACCCCTAACTAATCAAGCTTGATATTTCACTTGGATGCAGCTCCATCACTGCTCTCTACATTAATGGTGGGGATGGAAGGGAAATAGAACCAAAGAGCTAAGAGAAACAGATAAGTATGAGAAAAAAAAATGTGTGAAGCTTGCTGGGCAGACTGGATGGGCCGTTTGGTCTTCTTCTGCCGTCATTTCTATATCCTTATATCACTTCCAGGACCCATTGATCCGATGTGATCCCGACCCACCTCTGATAAGAGACAGAGAAGCGTCCACTATCTCCTGTTCCTGGGGGTGAGTCGGCAAACCTTCGTTAGGAGGCTCAGGAGGATCCTCTACCCGAGCTTGTGCCCCTTCTGGGCTGTCTGGGATGAAAGGACTGAGATCTACCAAAAGGTCAAGTCTTCTGAAAGGTTGCTCCTCTATAGGGTCAAAAACAGTTGGATCCCCTAGCATGACTTCTCATGCTAAAGGAGTGTGATGTCTGCTTCTTATCCTCCGGTAATAGAGGAATCAGTGATTCACCCCACTTACTGTCCAGTTTCTCCAACTCTCTCCCAAACAAGAGCGAGCTTTTAAAGGGCAATTTCATGAGGTTAGCCTTGGAAGTCGCATTGGCCAACCAATTCTCTCAGCCATAACGGATGCCTGGCCGCTATTACCAAAGCCACCCCTCTGGCTGAGGCGCAGACTAAATTGCAGCCTGCATCTGCCAAGGCGGCGGCTGGCTCCAAAACTACCGTGGAATTCACTCCAGTCATCAACCTCTTGAGAGAGAAGTAAACAAGAGTGAGCCACCAAAGAACAAAAAGCTATTTGTAAAGTCATTGGCACTGCTTCAAATGCCTGCTTAAGGATAAATTTCAATCCTCCTATCGTGCATATTCTTCAAGGCCGCTCCTTCCTCTATGGGGATAGTCATCCACTTGGAGACTGCACATACAAGTGCATCCACCTTCGGAAAATGTAAACGCTTACCACTGGATCCAGAGGATACAGGCCTTCCAAAATCAGACCTCCTTTGACATTATCCTCTGACATTGATCGCTCAAGATCAATTCTTAAACAGCCTCCATCACAGGGAAAAAACAAGAGGCTTTATGCGGGTTTTTCTCTGGCTCAGTCATGGAATCTGCCGCAGGTACTCCCAGCATTTTTAAGGTCTGGGAAGTCAGGGCCAGTGGTTTATCTATATGGAAGAACCGTAGCATAGTCCTATACGGTTCTAATCCTGGAGGAATTTCACCAACCTCAAGAGAGTCAGGATCAGCGTAATCATCCGTGCCATCTGGATTTCTAGCAGGCAGTCCTGCTGCTGCTCTAGGAGTACGCCAGCACTTAACAGTAGGTCCAGGCAAGGTCTGCACCTCCAAATCTGCTCTGGGAGCACTGTACGGGGCAGAAGCCTGTGCCTGGGAAAAAAAAAAAAATTGCAATCCCTGGAAAAATTCTACCCATGAAAATGTAGAAGTATCCAGACCAGGAGGTACCTAAGGCACACTCACTGAGCTGCCTTCCCCAGCTGAAGAACCAGTTAGGGGAGTTTGTACCCCACCTGAAACGTCTTTACCCAGACCTACATCTGGCTGAGAAGAACCAGTTTTAGTGAAATCAGAGGAAGGTAAATATCCCCGAGCCTCCAATCAGCTCTGGCCAAGTCAGCAGGCAGTCCTGGTTGAGATGCCCAAATATGACAGGCAGTGCAAAGAGAAAGGTGCTCATTTCTTATAGGCGCCATTAGACCAGCAGCACACTGATCGGCGGCCAGAGGCATGCGTCTAGCTTTTTTTTTTTTTTTTTTTTTTTTTTTTTTAAAAGGCGTCCAAAAATTCTAGGCTTCCCACATTTTAGGCGCCATAAAATGTTAAGCGCACAGGTAAGCAGGCAGCCACTTAAGGCGCTACTTAACTTGGACACAGACTACTGGGGCTACCTAAGCATCCAAGAACTGGACGCACAACTTGGACATATTACTAGACTCACACACCAAACTGACAATCCTAGAGGAGGGCAGCCTAAAGAAAGCACGCAACACACTGTTGAGGCCCACAACGCGGCACACAGCGAAAAAGCCTCAGACTGGAGCCTAGCCTAGAGGCTGCTCAACCCATCAGGCTGCCCACATTTGACCTCCCACGAAGAAGAACGAACGGCACGCCGAGCATGGAGACCGGGGGAAAGGAGGAAGCCCTACAGCAAAAAACCTTCCTCCTCTCTCTCTATTTTTTTTTTAATTTACCTGAGTTCAGTCTTACCTGGCTGAGCACACTGACCATCTCCGGCTGCAGGGGGGAGAGGGCATATGCCATCACCGCCTCACTCTGCTTCCTGCATCCGCTGCCTTTCAGCTGGTTAACAGCTAAGGCCATGCAGGCTGAAAAACCAGCTACTCGACCAAGGCACTCATCTAAGGCATGACAGAAGTCACCTCAGGAATTCTCAATTGGGGAAGGGACCTTTTGGTATCACTGCAGGAGAGCAGGGCAAATTTATTTTCCTTATTTCTCCTTTTTAAAATCCACCATCTGCTGGAGACAGAAAATACTAGCAGACTGTCACTGCAAGGGTATAGATACTGTGATGTCAATTTGCTCTGTTTCCATCTGCTGGTAAAGGTGCATAACCCACTTGTTCTGGATTCTGACTGGATGCTAAGAAACAAGTGGATGAAGAGACTAAAAACCAGAAAGCTGCTTGGCTGCACAGGGAGAGGACAGGTCAGCAGAAAAAGGGAGGAGATATTGCTCCTGTATAGGTCCCTGGTGAGACCTCACTGGGAATACTGAGTACAGTTCTGGAGACTGCACCTTCATAAGGATATAAACAGGATGGAGTTTATGCAGAGGTGGCTACTAAAAATGGTTAGTAGTTCGATCTAAAGCATATGGGGACAGACGTAAAGATGTCACCCTAGAGGAAAGGTGACATATGGGAGATATGATAAGAGACATTTAAATGTCTAAGGTTTCCAGGCATAGGAGGGGAGCCTTTTTCAACAAAAAGGAGGCTCTAGAACAAGGGTTCATGAGATGAGGGTGAAAGAGGGTAGAGGCTGAGGAGTAATCTTAGGAAATATTTCTTTACAGAGAGAATGGTAGATGCATGGGCAAGTCTGCCAGTGGAGGTGGTAGACACAGAAACTGTAGCTGAATTAAAGGATAAATACAGGGGAATCTCTTAGGAGTGATGGGAACATAAGAACATAAGAAAATGCCATACTGGGTCAGACCAAGGGTCCATCAAGCCCAGCATCCTGTTTCCAACAGAGGCCAAGCCAGGCCACAAGAACCTGGCAAGTACCCAAACACTAAGTCTATTCCATTTTGCCATTGCTAATGGCAGTGGCTATTCTCTAAGTGAACTTAATAGCAGGTAATGGACTTCTCCAAGAACTTATCCAATCCTTTTTTAAACACAGCTACACTAACTGCACTAACCACATCCTCTGGTAACAAATTCCAGAGTTTAATTCTGCGTTGAGTGAAGAAGAACTCTCTCAGATTAGTTTTAAATGTGCCCCATGCTAACTTCATGGAGTGCCCCCTAGTCCTTCTATTATCCGAAAGAGTAAATAACCAATTCACATCTACCCGTTCTAGACCTCTCATGATTTTAAACACCTCTATCATATCCCCCCTCAGTCGTCTCTTCTCCAAGCTGAAAAGTCCTAACCTCTTTAGTCTTTCCTCATAGGGGAGTTGTTCCATCCCCTTTATCATTTTGGTAGCCCTTCTCTGTACCTTCTCCATCACAATTATATCTTTTTTGAGATGCGGCGACCAGAATTGTACACAGTATTCAAGGTGCGGTCTCACCATGGAGCGATACAGAGGCATTATGACATTTTCCGTTTTATTCACCATTCCCTTTCTAATAATTCCCAACATTCTGTTTGCTTTTTTGACTGCCACAGCACACTGCACCGACGATTTCAATGTGTTATCCACTATGACACCTAGATCTCTTTCTTGGGTTGTAGCACCTAATACGGAACCCAACATTGTGTAATTATAGCATGGGTTATTTTTCCCTATAGGCATCACCTTGCACTTATCCACATTAAATTTCATCTGCCATTTGGATGCCCAATTTTCCAGTCTCACAAGGTCTTCCTGCAATTTATCACAATCTGCTTGTGATTTAACTACTCTGAATAATTTTGTATCATCTGCAAATTTGATTATCTCACTCGTCGTATTTCTTTCCAGATCATTTATAAATATATTGAAAAGTAAGGGTCCCAATACAGATCCCTGAGGCACTCCACTGTCCACTCCCTTCCACTGAGAAAATTGTCCATTTAATCCTACTCTCTGTTTCCTGCCTTTTAACCAGTTTGCAATCCACGAAAGGACATCGCCACCTATCCCATGACTTTTTACTTTTCCTAGAAGCCTCTCATGAGGGACTTTGTCAAACGCCTTCTGAAAATCCAAGTACACTACATCTACCGGTTCACCTTTATCCACATGTTTATTAACTCCTTCAAAAAAGTGAAGCAGATTTGTGAGGCAAGACTTGCCCTGGGTAAAGCCATGCTGCTTTGTTCCATTAAACCAAGTCTTTCTATATGATCTTTGCTCGATGCAGGGAAATCTTAGGAGTGATGGGAAGAAAGCTGAAGTGTGCGGATAGGTCACGATCTTTCTGCTATAATTTTATGTTAGGCAGTGCAGCACTTTCACTGTCCCCTGTTTGTAATAGCTTGGGAGCGGCAGCTGATCATGGAACTAATTTTTACAGTACTAGACATATGCAGTGCTTCTACCAGTGACCCAAAAGGACGTGCAGAGCAGTGCTGGCAATGGATCACCAAGAACTAGGCAGTGGCAGGCTCAGCTCAGGCTCCTCTCAGACGTTTGCATCCTTGTATCCCTGGCTGAGATCCACAGACTCTGGAAATACATGGGGAAAAAAAGAGTTTCCTGAAGCTGTGACAGCCACAGGAAGCAGGAAGAATATGGCTCTGTTAAGAGGAGCTGAGCTGATGTGTCCAACTCCATCAGGAACCTCCCCCCGCTAGTTCCGCCTCAGCCATATCCTGTCCCTGCCAAAAAGTAAAGAAATGATGCAGTCATGCTGTCCCCTCCCTTTCAGCAGCTCCGTATAGGAAACTTTCACAGCCTGGCAGTCTGGTCTGCCCGTGTAGTACAGAAGAAAGCCAGAGAGCACTCTCGTGCTCTGGTTCTGCTTCCTGTCTGTGCTCAGATTACATTTCTAGTTTGGTAGTACGATGACATTATTAAAAAGATTAAATTACTTACCCTCCCTCAGAGCTTACAGGACAAGGCACAGCATATTTTTAACTAAACCAAACAGTATTTTTACAAAGATTCAAACAAACAGCCAGAAACATTTATACCTTCACATTGTAAGTAATAACTGATAAAAGCAAGGGGTGCGAGATATAAAAGATATTAGAGCAAGAGCACTGCAGACAGCAGAAATGGAGGCGGCACTGAATGGCTAGGGCACTGCAATCTGCCAGATGTTCTCCTAGCAGCAGGAAGATCCAACGCCAGGAAATATTTCTTCCCGGAGAGGGTGGGGGAGGCCCAAAATGCCCTTCCGGAGGAGGTGATGAAGAGAAAAACAGTGAAAGACTTCACAGGGGCCTGGGATAAACACTAAAGGCTAGAGGAGGGGAATGAAGTAAGAGGCATGGGGGTAACTTGCTGGTGCGGCGGTTACTTCCCTTAGCCAATAAGCCTTGATAATTTTGATGCAACTGAAACATTGCTCTCCACTTCAATGGCAGAGGAAAAAGGGGACTTGGAGGGCCCCAACCTCTACAGTCTGCAGAATGGATAAGTATGGGGTTAGCTTGGAGTGGCACTTCCCATGGGATTACTGCCCTTAAAGAGAAGGCACTTGTATCAAACAGTGTAAACCGTTAGAAGCGTCACTTACCGTTTGTGCACCAGGCTGGGAATAATTGCAGCTAAACCCTGCAGGACTGGTGCTTCACTCTTCCTCCTAATGCAGCTTCAGCTAAACACGGCCCCGCCTCACTCTACCCTTTATCATTTGTACACCAGGCTGGGAATAATTGCAGCTAAACCCTGCAGGACTGGTGCTTCACTCTTCCTCCTAATGCAGCTTCAGCTAAACACGGCCCCGCCTCACTCTACCCTTTATCATTTGTACACCAGGCTGGGAATAATTGCAGCTAAACCCTGCAGGACTGGTGCTTCACTCTTCCTCCTAATGCAGCTTCAGCTAAACACGGCCCCGCTGCACTCTACCCTTTATCATTTGTACACCAGGCTGGGAATAATTGCAGCTAAACCCTGCAGGACTGGTGCTTCACTCTTCCTCCCACTGCAGCTCTACCCTTTATCATTTGTGCACCAGGCTGGGAATAATTGCAGCTAAACCCTGCAGGACGGGTGCTTCACTCTTCCTCCCACTGCAGCTCTACCCTTTATCATTTGTGCACCAGGCTGGGAATAATTGCAGCTAAACCCTGCAGAACTGGTGCTTCACTCTTCCTCCCACTGCAGCTCTACCCTTTATCATTTGTGCACCAGGCTGGGAATAATTGCAGCTAAACCCTGCAGGACGGGTGCTTCACTCTTCCTCCCACTGCAGCTCTACCCTTTATCATTTGTACACCAGGCTGGGAATAATTGCAGCTAAACCCTGCAGGACTGGTGCTTCACTCTTCCTCCTAATGCAGCTTCAGCTAAACACGGCCCCGCCTCACTCTACCCTTTATCATTTGTACACCAGGCTGGGAATAATTGCAGCTAAACCCTGCAGGACTGGTGCTTCACTCTTCCTCCTAATGCAGCTTCAGCTAAACACGGCCCCGCTGCACTCTACCCTTTATCATTTGTGCACCAGGCTGGGAATAATTGCAGCTAAACCCTGCAGGACTGGTGCTTCACTCTTCCTCCCACTGCAGCTCTACCCTTTATCATTTGTGCACCAGGCTGGGAATAATTGCAGCTAAACCCTGCAGGACGGGTGCTTCACTCTTCCTCCCACTGCAGCTCTACCCTTTATCATTTGTGCACCAGGCTGGGAATAATTGCAGCTAAACCCTGCAGGACGGGTGCTTCACTCTTCCTCCCACTGCAGCTCTACCCTTTATCATTTGTACACCAGGCTGGGAATAATTGCAGCTAAACCCTGCAGGACTGGTGCTTCACTCTTCCTTCCACTGCAGCTTCAGCTAAACACGGCCCCGCTGCACTCTACCCTTTATCATTTGTACACCAGGCTGGGAATAATTGCAGCTAAACCCTGCAGGACGGGTGCTTCACTCTTCCTCCCAATGCAGCTTCAGCTAAACACGGCCCCGCTGCACTCTACCCTTTATTTGTACATCTAATGTAACTTGGATTTAAACTACGTTATCCTCACAAATAGGTACTTCTCTTTCACACCTATATTTGGACATTTACTGGAGTCCTTCAGACCGCCAGACGTTCGCAGCACACATCCTGCCTTCCCATTACTATCCTTCATCAATGAGTCTTCATGCTTTTGACGCAACTGCAATATTGCTCTCCGCTTTGACGGCGGTGGGGTCAGGGGGACTGGAAGAGGAATTGGATTCAGACAACCAACATGGGCCCTGACTTTTATGGTCTGGGGTACTGAGACATAAGTGAAAAAGCACAGGACTGCTTCTAAGGCCAAGTCCCAAAGCAAAGCCCGTGAAGCAGCAGTTTGATTTTTCAAGAAGGCTCATCACCCAGTAAAAATGTTACTAGCAGTAATTTTTTTTTTTATGGGTTATCAAAAGGCTTGGGGATAACTGCAAGGAGCAGCAGTTACTACCGTGAGAAGCTTGCTAGGCAGACTGGATGGGCCATTTGGTTCTTTTGTACCATCATTACTATATTTCCAATAGAGAGAATATTTCTGATGTTATAGTGAGCAATCACCTGGGATGCAGTGATCTCAGGATAGGGAGGTGCATTTGGAATACCCGGAACAACTCAAGAGGATACAAACTGGTTGTAGTTGGTCCAGAGGGTGGCTACCAAAATGAATACTGGTTTTCATTCTAAAGCATATAGGGTCAGATAAAGATGTAAATAATGTATGTATACTGTACCGTAAAGGTGGGATACGGAAGATACCTCCAAGGATTCCATGCCCAGGAGGCAGGACCTAGAACACGGGGCCATGGGATGAGTAACCTGAAGAAATAGGTCTTTACAGAAAGGATAATGGATGCATGCAACAGCCTCCCTGCAAAGATGGCAGAAACAAGGACAGTATTTGAAGTCAAGAGAGCATGGGATAAGCCCAGAGGATCTCGGAGGGGATGAGAGAGATTGTGAAGCTGAGTAGTTGGTGTCCTAAGGGACAGATCGCAAGATATCTAGATGTACACACAGGAATCATCCCACTGGCAAGCAAAACACAGTTCTGATCGATAACTTAACACTGCTTGGCATGAAGAAATAAGAGCCACAGGTCTGTAATTTAGGACTACTTGAACAAAAATTCTCTACGCAAGCCCGTGTTCGACAGACTACATATTCCCATCCCATGCCTCAGTGCAGAGGGAAGGAAATACTCAACGATCTCTGACCTGGGTGTCGAGCTCCCAAGAGGCATAACTGGACTGCCACTTCTGGATACCCGTGGGGCATATTCAAGATGCGTGCAGGTGTTAAATTGACTAATAAATTCTAGTTTGTTTACCTTTTATATGACCTTCCCTGCTGTTCCGTGCATAAGTGTGTTGCTAGCAATAGTTTTGTTTTCTTTATTATATTTTTACCAGAACACTTTTGTGTTACAATCCTGTTTTATACAGTAAACTTTTCTACTGATTTCCTGTGTTTGTGGAATCTATCAGGAACCTGGCCATTTCTGGTGGGCAGACTACATATGATGGCAAAAAAAAAAAAAAAATCCACGCAGCTTGTTTCTACGTTCCTACCAGTGGTGTTCGTTCTTGGCTCAGTTCTGTTCAACATTTTCATAAGTGACATTGCGGAAGGACCATCAGGAAAGGTTTGTATTTTTGCTGAGGATATCAAAACCTGAAGCTGATTGGACAGCCAAGGTAGTGTGGAAACCATGAAGTACCTTGTGAAACCTGAGACATGATTCTGGAGCAGGGGTTCTCAACCCAGTCCTTAGGATACACCTAACCACTGGCCGACAAGATCCTGATCGCTCATCCTTGAAGCATAGGAGAAAAAGAGAAGACTGCTTTCCAACAGATTGATGGGCCTCTGCTTCTGATTCCAAGTCCCTTGAGTCTCTAGGTCTTGACAGTAAACACCCCAGCTCCCAAGACGGGGTCACCTTAACCCAAACAGGTGTGAAGATTAGAGACCCACATATCAGCTACCAAAGCAAAAGTCTCCCTGGCTTATATCAGAGGAAGCCTCATGGAATACACATGGGACTGAGGGGCCATTTTGAGTTTAAGATTCTCTGCGAGAATTTCATGTGCATTCCTTGCCCAAGGCACTAAAGCCAAGGCAGCCACCAATGAACCCACACTGTAGACCTCTGAATCCTCAAACCATGCTCCTGGTTCTGCAATATTCAGATCCTAAACACCTTCTCTACACAGGGCCACTACCACCATAAGCATCATTTTGGAAAAAATTCTTAGACAGCCTAACACAAGAAGTGGCCCCAACTACAGCAAAGTGAAGATAATTCTGAAGCCCTCCCTTTATCAGGAAATGTAAATATAGCTCTATCAGATCTAACATTAAATGACCCTTGTCGCATGGCTACTATAACCAAATTTAGAGTCTCCATTCTGAAGTGGAACACCTTCAGCCTTGTCAACCTACTTCAGGTCCAGAACAGGGCAAAAGGTACCCTAAAGTAAACTGAGTACTATTCCTGACTCTCATGAGAGGAGAGAGCCAGAACCATCACCCCTAAAGTAAACCAAGTACTATTCCTGACTCTGAGGACAGAGCCAGAACCACCACCCCTATAGTAAACTGAGTACTATTCCTGACTCTCTTGAGGACAGAGCCAGAACCAAGTACTATTCCTGACTCTCTTGAGAGGAGAGAGCCAGAACCATCACCCCTAAAGTAAACCAAGTACTATTCCTGACTCTCTTGAGAGGAGAGAGCCAGAACCATCACCCCTAAAGTAAACCAAGTACTATTCCTGACTCTGAGGACAGAGCCAGAACCACCACCCCTATAGTAAACTGAGTACTATTCCTGACTCTCTTGAGAGGAGAGAGCCAGAACCATCACCCCTAAAGTAAACCAAGTACTATTCCTGACTCTGAGGACAGAGCCAGAACCACCACCCCTATAGTAAACTGAGTACTATTCCTGACTCTCATGAGAGGAGAGAGCCAGAACCACCACCCCTATAGTAAACTGAGTACTATTCCTGACTCTCTTGAGGACAGAGCCAGAACCAAGTACTATTCCTGACTCTCTTGAGAGGAGAGAGCCAGAACCATCACCCCTAAAGTAAACCAAGTACTATTCCTGACTCTCATGAGAGGAGAGAGCCAGAACCATCACCCCTAAAGTAAACCAAGTACTATTCCTGACTCTCATGAGGAGAGAGCCAGAACCACCACCCCTATAGTAAACAGAGTACTATTCCTGACTCTCATGAGAGGAGAGAGCCAGAACCATCACCCCTAAAGTAAACCAAGTACTATTCCTGACTCTCATGAGAGGAGAGAGCCAGAACCATCACCCCTAAAGTAAACCAAGTACTATTCCTGACTCTCATGAGAGGAGAGAGCCAGAACCACCACCCCTATAGTAAACAGAGTACTATTCCTGACTCTGAGGACAGAGCCAGAACCACCACCCCTATAGTAAACAGAGTACTATTCCTGACTCATGAGAGGACAGAGCCAGAACCACCCCCCCCTAATACACAGCAATCGAAAAAGTGTCATCCATATGGCTTTCATTTTTAATGGCACAAGTGTGCAGTGTTGCCCTCTATCTTATCCTGAGCATCCTCGAGGAGTTCTCTTCCACAGCATCAGAAGTCCTCCAGTGGCAGCACAAACTAGCACATCCATGTTAGGAAATTTTCAGCTTTCCCTTTTCTGAACCAGGAGGGAACACAGTCTCACCAGTCGTATCCCTTTAAAGTTTATCTATGGGGATCCACTACACAGATCAAATCCTTAGACTCTGTCATGGAAACACTTTGGATGGTTTCCTTAAACTCATCATTAAAGGTCTTCTATAGAATTAACAGACTCCTCGTTTTCTTCTGCTATGATCATCATCCTTAGGGAGTGTAATGTTATGAAAAACCTGAACCATGGCTGAAACATTCCTCCTACTCCAACTCTTCCTTCCTGCCACTTACCAGAGGATATGGTTAGTGCAGTTAGTGTAGCTGGGTTCAAAAAAGGTTTGGATAAGTTCTTGGAGGAGAAGTCCATTAATGGCTATTTACTTAGGGAATAGCCACTGCAAATAATTGCATCAGTAGCATGGGATCTTCTTAGTGTTTGGGTAATTGCCAGGTTCTTATGGCCTGGTTTGGCCTCTGTTGGAAACAGGATGCTGGGCTTGATGGACCCTTGGTCTGACCCAGCATGGCAATTTCTTATGTTCTTATGTTATTATGTACCCTTAAATTCTTAAGACCTGAAGCCACAGAACCTTTCCCCTGCTATTTCTTCTGCTCTAGATACTAGGAAAGAGTTCCTGTACAACAAAAACCCAGGGCTGCTCTCAGCCTTATAGAAAGAGGCCTGATGCAAGCACTTCACAAGTACACAGAAGAGGAAGGAACTGCACCTTCACAAGAAGAAAAGGAGCAGGCTCCTCCTGGAACTGCACCCAGAGGAGCCACGACAGAGCGCCGCAACGGAACGAGGAGAGCTTTGCACGACTCTTTGCTCCTGCTTCCAAAATGGCCACCATTCCCATCACAGCAGCACACATGCTGGGGGGATTTTCTTGCAGACAGACCACTCCTAGTGCAGCTCTCTCCTCCCCATCCCAGTGCCTCCACTTAGTCATTGTTATAAAGGCAGAAAATAAAAATTATTTCAAATAGTGCGTGTGTATTCTGCTCTCAACTACTGAGTGCTTCCTGTGCTCCTGAGGAGATGCCAACACTTCATCCCCTCCCTCTATCATCTTATCTCACAGTCCCCGAGCAGACTACCCAGAAAAACACATCTACAACTCAGCCTCAGATGGTGAACCATTCTTCTTTCGCTTTATTTTTCCATTTTTTAAAATTAAACAGCTTTAACAATAAGCAAGCACAGCCACGGGGGCTCAGGAGAAGTGAGAAAAATATGGGAGGCAAGCCTTGTTTAGTTTAAAAATTTTTTTTTTTTTTTTTTTGAGGAGAAAAAAATGGGGAGAGGGAAGGATGTAATTCCATCAATCACAACCAGGAAGAACCCTGTACCACTGTAAAGATTTTCACCTCAGGAGCTGCCCACCCAGCCTCACCAGGCCTCAGCTGACAGCATTTCCTGGCAGGCTGAGCTCTGCTGTCTCCATCTGCTGGTCGGGAGGAATAACGCACACATCTGGACTGGGCTGACTAGATGCCATCCGCCATGACCACGTCCTCTGGAGGCAGAGTCCACAGCATGACTGTGCACAGAGTGAAAAGGGGCTTTTTACAATTTGTTTTCAACCTGCTGGCAGTCAGTTTCATGCAGCGTCCCTTTTAGTATTTGAAAGGGTAAATAACTGTCCTTTATTTATCAGTTCCCCTCTACTCATGATTTTATAAAATCCTATCTTCCAAACCAACAAGCCCTCTCCCCCGTAGCCTCTCATCATAAGAGCCAGGTTTTCAGCAGTTTGCAAAAGAAAGTAGCTTTTTCGTTAATCTAAAATCTCTTGGTAAATTGCAAGGCTTGGTACAAAGACACCATAAGCCTCTACTTCAAATCAATAAGGACTTTAGTTAAATTTAATTATTTGCTCTAACTTCATGGTCCAGAGTGAGAAAAAACCCCACCAAAACAGATTCTGTGTCCAGTGTTGACCTGCATACCATCCTTCCTGCTCAGCATGTCTGCATTTCCAGTCTGTGATCACTTATGTTGCATTTGTTGAGGATATTAAGTCTATACTCGTGTACAATCAATATGATGTAGTCATACACCTGGGAACCCCAGGTATCCTAGTGGTAGATCCAAGTACGTCAGGTTCAAATCCCACTGATGCTTGAGACCTTGGGCAAATCACAACCCTCTCCATTGCCTTAAACCCAGATTACCAGGCATTTTCCCCCACAGAACGTAAGCCCTCTGGGGCAGGGAATTCTCTTCAGTAGCTGAACGGAACATGTCTTAAGCTCACATCTGAAGAGGTAACTTTAAAACCCAAACCTTTGGAGAGAGTGGAGTGTGTTTCTGATCTTCTATGAGATCTTTAGGTTTCATCTCTTTATAAAAAGGAGCTCAGTCCAGATTTTCTTTTCTGGATTTAATAATTTCCCTTTGATTTTGGGTCTAACTCCCTTCTGCCTGCTCCAAAAGGAATCATCCATGCCTCCTTGATGTCAAACACCTTTTCTCATGTAATCTGCCCTTTTCTATTTAGTCTCTTAAGATTACAAACACATACAACCCTCAGACAGCACCCAGGGACACACAGGAAGAGCTGGACCCTCTCTGCTCTCAGTCTGCCCAGGGCTCATGGCTTTTACCCAGCACCAGTCCCTTTTCCTCCTCTGCATCCAAATCTCACACGGAGAAGCAATGTGGTCCCGTCTCCCCCACGGACAGCTGATTAGATGACTGGAGAATTTTTACAGCACTCAGATCAGAGTTTAAATAAAGTCAATGAAGAAATAGGCAGCAGAAAGATTAATGAATCTGTGACCTCACTCTCCTCGCACAGTCTCCAGTTCTCTACGGAAGCAAATTTCCTTAATACATGATCTCCTTCTCTTCCCGAGAATTCAGACTGAAGATAGCTCAGGCCTCCTTCCATGCCCAAACGTCTCACATCTTCTCCCCGCTGCAGAACGGTTAGAATAACGTCCCAGTGCTTTAGCAGAATGTAAGTCCCGCTTCTCCTTACGAGAGTACCGGGGGCGCTCGCCTCCTGAGTCAGCAGCAAGCACAGTCCTTATCCCCACAGAATGGAAACACCTTCCCTGCTCCCGAGGGCACAAAAAACGTCTTTTACAAAAAGGGGAAGAACAAACCAGAGACAGGAAGGGAGGAAAAAGCTTCCATGCCACAAAAATGAGGAGATAGTGACAGAAAAAATAAAAGGCAGACAACTGAGGGTTGAAAGTCCTTGCTTCAGGTCATCGCCAGGCGTACCCCTTCATCTAATTTTGTACAAGGAGACCCCAAATCCCTGTGATCGCATCAAGGCCATCACAGGGAAAATCTCAAAATTGGGACAAAAAGCGTTTACACAGCTTCAAATAAGTCAGTCTCTTCGTTGGTTTTAAAGGGGGGAAAAAAACCAAACAAAAAAAAAATCTAACTTCTAATTAAATTGCAGATAGCAGCAGACAGAAGGCAGAGAGCTCCTGCCTGTAGGAAATGCAAGTAAAAATCCAGGCTAGCAAGATGATGCCTGGCGGTCAGAAAGGCCAAGTCCCCAGGGGTTAAATACAGAAAGGGTGCACAGGTTTGCAAACTTTCTCACCTTTCTTCTTAGGTTTATGCCATGGCTAGGACTGAGGGTCTAACCTTTTGTCCATGTCCTCACACCCTCCAGCACCCTCAGTGCACACAGTACTACCTTCCCCACAGTCATAGCTCCACAAACAGCCTCTCGGGCCGAAGCAATAAACAGGCATCCAAACCAGGCCCACCTTTTTTATTTTCATACCACATGTACATTCACCTCTCGGGAGCCCATGCAATATGTGAACGAGCTGCCACTCTGAAACGGATACACAAGGGAGAGCGAGCTTGGCATCGGGCGCGGTGATCAACACGGTCGCTCAATTTACAAGCCTCCCTTTTATCCCACAGCAGCGGACTGTCCGGCCTGCACGGGGATATTCTGTGCACAGAAATGTTTTTTCTTCCAGGGTAGCATTTTAAGTTTAGCCTGGGGCTGCTTTCTGCGGTTCCTCCTCCTCCTTAGTATCACAACGATGCTACCTAGCAGGAAGCATGACCTTTTTTTTTTTATTTCATTCAGCCCGATACCTACTCTAAGGCTTAACGCCAGCTCCCAGGCTGGCAGTAAATTCGTGGCGTAAAGGGCACATTGGGCGAGCAGGGATTTTTTGCAACGTGGGTAGTAACTAATAGACTCATCTACATGGCACTTACATGTGATGGGCGCTACTGGGGAAACGTTACATGCCAATCCCCGTATTGCAGCTCACGGCACTGTGCTAGAACTCTCCCTTCCCCAGACCCTCCTCAATAGCCGCCTTCATCCCCACAGGCTCTGGGCCGCAGGCACCACTCCGGTTTAGCTATTAACAGTGTAAATGGTGCCAGGCAGCCCGAGAGCAGCTCCTCCGCATTCCTCCGCAGTGCCTGTCTCCAGCCTCTCCACTAACAAAGCTCCTCTCACCCCTCGCTTCCCTTACAAGGACCTCTTTCTCCGCTCACTCCCATTCCTGACAATCGCCCATGTCAGCCGGGATTCAGAGCTCTGCTCCACATGCGCCCTGCTGCTCACGCTCCTTCCCCATTTCCCACCCTCACACGGGAAGACCCTGGGCGTGATGGGGTGCCCTGCCCCTCACATCACACGGGGGAGAGGGGTGCCCTGCCCCTCACATCACACGGGGGAGAGGGGTGCCCTGCCCCTCACACGGGAAGACCCTGGGAGTGATGGGGTGCCCTGCCCCTCACACAGGAAGACCCTGAGAG